>NW_014569599.1:657804-672379 GCF_001313835.1 Polistes canadensis
TTTTTTTTTTTTTTTGTAGATAGATGATGATTATGATGACGATGACGATCAAATGGGTGGATCGTTACAAGCGTTGCTTGATTTATTGCCATTAGCCGTACCAATTTTGGAAGATTTAAGTGACGTAAGAAAGAACCTTCAAACGATTATTTCTTTCTATAGTTAACAAAAAAAATAGAACCTTTCTCTTCTTCGTTCTCTATATGAAACGTTGATTATCATAGTATTCCTTTCTCTACAATTTTAGCCTAACTCGGAAACAGATCTGGCTGAGGTGTTGCAAGCTGCTATACCTTTGATCCAAGGATTATCCGAAGCGAGTGAAATTCATTTTTATTTATTTTTTAAAATCACGCGAGAAAAGTTTTATGATCAATTTTATTTTATTTATTTATTTTAGGGCGACGGTGAAGGTGGAGTCGATATTCCAGGAGCCCTAGTACCTATATTATTAAATCTCAGCGGAGTAAGTCGTTCGTATCAATAGTTATTAATTTAATCATATATTTATCATTAGTATCGTTTAATAACGAAAAATGAGAATCGAATTACAGGGTAAGGATGGGAAAGGAAGTGACGTAGCAGCTATAGCTGGACCACTTATTCAATTGCTAGCACCATTGATAGGACCTTTGATCGGCCCTTTAATCGGTCCTTTGAGTCGTTCGAGTAATCCAGTAAGATTACTATAATATTATAATGATATATATATTATGTTTGTTATAATTATTCATTTAAATAATTAAACAAAATATATATTTTGATTTAATGATTCTATAGCCTTATGGGCAAGGTGGTTCATCTTTATCGGCATTGGTTAAATCCGTGGCAGGTCCATTGAGTACGGTAATAACCGATCATTATAATTATATTTCATATATGTTATAAATTAATATGATATATATATATATACGTATATATTTTATATTTTTGTGGAATGTTTTTTCTCTATAGAAATATGTTTTATAAAATATTTTTGCAGCCAACCGGACCAGGAAAAATGTCACCCCTATCGAATTTAATAGCCGGGATCATTGCTAGTCTGAGCAAAGTACGCAACCCATTACCTTTTTTTTTATTTACACTAGAGAATGTTACTAATAAGAAAATTGAATGCCATTCGCTACGTACGATTAACCCAAAGACGATTTCTTTTTTTTTTACGCACGTCGCCCTGTTCCAGTAAAAGACTGCTTTGTCTTGTTTTTTTTCTCTTTTTTTTTTTAATTTATTATTTTTGTGTGTATCTAATGACGCATAGAAAACAAATTAACGTTTACGCTTATTCGTCATCTCACGTATAATAATATTATTTAAGATTGATATTTAACTCTCCTTATCTTCAATTCGTTAACGCTTATTTTTATATTCAATTAATTGTAAGCTTAGAAAATATTTGTTTTTGCGCAAAAGAAATGATGAGAATGTTGATATCGAATATAACATATTGATTCGTATATTTATAGGAAATTTCAGTTCCTGGTAAGGGTGGCTACGGTCCTGGTGGAGGTGGATTAGATTTGTCGACATTGATTAGTACAGTTGTCTCAGGTTTGCTAGCAGGTACTAGTGCTGGACTTAGTGGATCATCAAAAGGTAGTGGTTACAAAGATACTGTATATTCACCGACAAGTTATGGCGATTACGGTGGTTACGGTGGATACGGTGCTTATGGTCCAGTAAGAGAAATTTTATTTTAATTTATTTAAATATATAAACACGAGAATAACGTGAATAATTTGATAGAATATTTGATTAATTGTTCGATTAGATTCATTTTTTCATTTTCATTTCAATTTTGTTCGTAACACAAATTTGACAATGGGTACGAACAAACAATTATTTTACTCTAACGGGTGTAACGGTGAATTAAATATTTTTATTATATATAAATAACGCAGTGTGTCGAGAAAAAAAAACATTGTCCTTTTCTATTCGAATATTTAACGTAGTTTTTGTTTGAAAATTTGGAGACATTTTTGTTGAAAATATTTCCAGGCACCAGCAAACACGGTCAATCCCGTGAACCTGTTGAGTAATTCAATCAAAGGAATAATTAACGGTGCACTTCAATTAGTTGGATCACTTTTAAAAGCAGTGACAGGGGTCTTAGGTGCTTCGTCACAAGAACCAGCACCTCCTGCTTATGGTCCACCACCAGGTTATGGGCCATCTACTACAAGGGCTCCTGCTTACGCTTACAACTCGTATGTAAATGCACCAACCGGACAAACGGCACCTCCGCCACCAAGGCAAACCAGTGTGAAGAAACGTATTATTTAATCATATATAAAAATAATAATAATTATTCGTATTTTCTTTCCTTCCATCTTTTAAACGTGAGATTCGTGTGTAATCGTTTTCTTTTTTTTTTTTTTTCTTTTTTTATTTCATTCCTAGAAAACGCCCTTCGTTTAGATAAAATCGAATTTGTAATTATGAAAAAAAAAAAAAAAAAAAAAAAAAAAAAAAAGAGAAAAAAAAATATTACACAAGAAGGTAGTATATTATAGGAAAACTATAATAACGTTGACTTCGACCTGCCATTCTCTTTGCGTTATTTTTCGNTCTTTCCTTCCATCTTTTAAACGTGAGATTCGTGTGTAATCGTTTTCTTTTTTTTTTTTTTTCTTTTTTTATTTCATTCCTAGAAAACGCCCTTCCTCTTGGCAAAAGAAGGCATATAACGAGGGGGTAAAAAAAAAAAAAAAAAAAAAAAAAAAAAAAGAAAAAGTAGAGAGAAAAAAAAATATTACACAAGAAGGTAGTATATTATAGGAAAACTATAATAACGTTGACTTCGACCTGCCATTCTCTTTGCGTTATTTTTCGCCAGTCGATTATAATATATTCCAAACGAGAAATAAAACAATGCAATTATTGCGAAATGGAATCTCTTTTTTTTTAAAAACAAAAAACAAAAAAAAACTAACTGATTAAACACTGCTACTTTATATATTTATACAAACATTATATTACCAGGTATATTATTGTACACTTGTATAAATCCACTGGTATTTGTCATACTTATTGGTTATCTGATTTAATTTATAATTCAAGGATGAAAGATATTTTATCAAAGATATATTTTACTTTCACTTTGTTCCAGTTAAACGATACGTATCATTCAGTAAAGAAATTTCGTAAAGTTTGTTAAATATTTCTTTTTTTTTTTTAATCCTTTCGCGTCTTCCTCCTCTTATCTTTTTATATATATATATTTTTTTTTTCTTGTATTAATATTTAGTAAACGAAAAGAGAATGAGGAGGAGGAGGAGGTGTTGTTTTGTTAGATATAAAAATCTATAAAAATAAACGTCAATAAAAAAAAAAAAGTGATCCGATTATTAAATAGGAAAGGATTTGTTCGCGTGCGATAAATTTCAATAATTTCAGGACTTTGTACATATATGTAAGAGAGTAGTAGGTATATATGTATATATCTATCATATACGTTTATAAATATACATATATACATACATGTAAGCATGTATAACGAAGAAAACGCTTCCGGGGTAAAGGAAACCCGGAAATAATCAGATTCTAAAGGAAAAGAAGTAATAAATCGTCTCGTCCTGTTCGGCTAACATAATTTTCTTTATTCACGTAACACCGAATAAAGATTCTTGAAACGAATATTATTGTCTCCTATGTAACTCCTATGTTACGAGAATTGTATCTATGTTGTCTACTTTGTGTTGTTACATTACCTTTTTAACGTTATGCGTGTTAAGGGGAAATCATAAAGTGAAATTGATAGCCTAGTTGTCGGAATTGCGAGTTTTAGAATGAAATAGAACGAGATTATTATTATTATTATTCGCGTAACCAGGGGACTACGAGATAAATTCATTTTATTTTCTATGAATATAATGGGAAACAAGGTGGTGGTAGTGGTTCCTGTTTCTAACCGATAAGATTATCCTTGGTGACGATAACCATATTGAGAATTTCTTGCAACTTCCTAATAACATGTTTAAACATCGTTTATACGGTTATGCTAGATCGTGGTTTATATTTTTTCTTACAATTTTTTTTTCTTTTTTTTTCTTATTTTTTTTAATGTTACGATTGATAATAATCGAAGAACTCGAGCAGGAACTAAGTTAGCAAGTAGAGAAAGTGATCGAATATTTGCAACTAAGTATTATGTATGCATACCATATCCTCTATAATCCTGACTGACACACGTATATGTGTATAATACACACTTTGAATATTATTCTGATTTTTATGTATATTAGATTTATAAGTATAGAATTTATTGATGTATTTCTTCCAAAATAATATGTTCACTTATATATAATTAAAGTTTTAAAAAACTAACATTTTGTGAAAAGAAAAGGAAAAAAAAAATAACTAAATTACATATCTAAATATAAACAAATTTAAGTGAGTAGATCATAATTTAGATATTATTTTTATACGTAATAATTATAATGTAAAATAAATAGATACAAAATCATTATCTAATGAATACTTAATCGAAGTAACCGAGCATGATCGATTAACGAGAGTAATGTTGTATTTAAAATTCTTGAAAAAAATAAAATTGCAATTAGTACGTAGATATTTAAGAAGAAAAAAAAAATGTAGAAAATATTTGAATGGTAGCAAAGATAATTGACTTGATAGACATTACACGCATGATCATAGGATTGCAGGAGTGAAAGCACGTTTCATCGTTTGACCTATGAATGTATCTTACTATCGTCCGGAAGATCATTTTCTTCCGCACATTTACCATACCACCTACGTTCGATATTCTATCTACTACTACATTGAAAATGAACGTAATCGTACGCTTGGCGAACCGTGAAAGTTTCATTGTTGTTCTACTTATTGTTGTTCTATAGAAAAAGATAGAAAGAAAGAAAGATAGATAAAAAATAAAGGACAACGATAAGAAATAATAAAAATATTTAATTAATCGTAAATGATTCTTACACTCGAGGAAACATTTAAATATTTACAAAAAAATATATATTAATATTTTAAAATTATCATTAAGATAACTAATTATACTATTTAACTATCATATAAACTCTGAAATATTCTATAATTGATTTCCGATCGTTTGAAAAATGTTTTAATTATAATTAAATTTTTGCATATAACATATTTACAGATTATCAATATACAATAATCTCTATCATTGACATAGTTCAATTACGAAGGATACCTGTCGCGATTAAACTAACAACTATTTATATTTTTTTGTAATCTTGTTTATAATAAAACAACAAGCACATTAATCACAAGCGATAGCAATTATAAAATTATTTATCAATGTAATTTTTTCATTATTGAAAAACGATTCAATTATGTTGGACATTGTCACGATAGAAAACAAAAAAAATCACCTCATTTTTTTCTTTTCTTTTTTTTCTGTTCTTTTTTTTCCATAAAACATTCATTACGATAATAAAGAGACGATTGAAAAAAAATTCATCGTAAATGGAACGATTGTGAGCCTTGAATAAAATAAGGTGATGAGTACAAATTATACACTAACAATTATTTGCTATAATAATGAAAATTGTATAAGATTTGAAAAAGGATACTGTAATAAAAGAAGAAGAAGAAGAAGAAGACAAAAAATGGCATAGATCTTGATCTCTATCGCAGGGTTAAATTTACTGAAACTTGGAAATTAAATGAATAATATTAAATAAAAGTAGGTCGAGTTTGCTTACTGAACACAGAGGATTCTTTATAATATCATAAGTAGACCACTAAGATCGTAACATCTATTAATCCTTGAGTTTGCTTACCTGCTACGAGATTACTATGGATCATTCTTAAGAGATCATCGTTATATACACATAATTAAATATATACATATACTAGTTGATCACCGTGGTCTAGAATGTCTTCTTCTAACGTAAATACGAGTTTGTGTGTTCTTTAGTTGAAAAAAAAAAGAAGAAAAAAAAATTAGAAATCAAAAGAAAAGATATTACATGCACGAGCTGGCGTTTCGTAATATTTATTTTTTTATTGATTTATTTTGTACGAAAACCTTGGCGAAACCCTTACGCAAACCTTTCAGGAATGAACAGAAGATACTAAAGTAATTAAAAAAAAAAAATAAAAAATAAAGATAGAGTTAAAAAACGCGTGTCCCATTAAACTGTGTTTTAATATTATAGCTACTTTGGTTTTTTAACAATCCAATGATCAAATTGATCAACATAGGTTTGTTTTTTTAATTTTTATTTTAACCTTAATTGATGTCACACACACTCTCCGTAATAATAAAATTTAATTGATTCTTTAATTACAATTTTCAATTTTCTTTCAATAATAGTTACGTATAAATTACTTTTTTTTATTTGTTTATAACCCGTTAGGAATGTACGAAGGCTAATTTTTGTTTTTCTTTTTATAATAATTATCTAACGCGAGTTCATCGATCTCTCGAATATCGATAACATTCCTATCAGTAAGAAATTCCAATAATACATAAGTTAGTCTCTATCATCGTATAATTAATTATTATTATTATAACGAAACCGGTTTGTGTGTGCAACTAACTTGGAACATTTAGACGGAATGTAAAATAAATTTACCTAAAAAAAAAAAACGAATAGAAACGTAGAAATGAAACACATGGGAGTAAATAAATGTATCGAAGTAAAAGTCTCTCTCGCGATCTTTCATGAAATTTTTTAATCAGAATTTGTAATGTTAATATATTCAAGAACTCCCATCATTAATATATATATATATATATATCTTTTCCCATTTTTTTTAAATAATTTTAATAATTATATTAAAACGAAATCTCTATTTAAAATCAATCATAATTTTTACATATGAACACACTACTCGTGTAATTTGATTGAAAATTAATTATTCATTTTTTCCAAAGAGAAAAAATAAAAATAAAAGATTATAATCAATCACGCGTGTAAATATTTGCGTGACGAACGTCTAACGCAACTATTAACAATCTTCGATTAGTTTATAAACTCATCTCGTAAACCTTTATGAATATTGAAAAGTTATAAAAGCACGACAATAAAAACACGATAGTTTAAGTTAGACAAACAATGATGTAATAATTGCAAGATCGAACTTCGTCCTAGTAGTCAAAGATGATATGTCTGGCAATTGGTAATAAATAAAATAGGACTCTACTTTTACCTGTTTCATTTTCTATGTGTACTCGTTTGTAGATAGGTGTTACGTAAAGGACTGATTCGTCTGATCTTTTGCTCCATGACCCCTAGAAATCTCGCTTTCTAACTGCATGTCATTATAAACCAATGTGTGTGTGTCCCATAAGCAGCGTCTTTTTATTAACCCAAGTCCCCAATCCCCACCCTTCCCCCTCCCCAACAACGCACACATAGAAATATCTCTTATCGAGATCAAGCATTGATCAAAGTTTTCTCATCGGTACAATTTTATCTTAGGTTTAATTTCATTATTACTGTCGAACTTAACTATTCAACGATTGATGGAATAAGTAATAATAAAAATAAATTACAAATCAAAAAATTTGACATATGATATATTAGTAGTTTACTTGTTTTTTTTTAAGAAAGTTTCATTAATTTCATTCGCGAAATCATTTAACTCACACTCATTACGAAAGATCATATAATTAAGGTGTAACATGGTAGACGTGTAAAATTGACTCATTTCGCTACTATAAAATTCCTTGATTGTAATTCGAAACGGGAATAATAATTATCACGGAAGATCACTCGCGGAGAAGAAGAAAGTTTAGCGATGTGAGAGAAATTATTATTACGTAATGGAATTCTTGTAATGTTACAAACTAATCGATTGATATTAAAAATTTATATATATATTGAATTAAATTTTAGGATAGAGGATTAAAAAGGATCTTTTTTTTTTTTTTGCTTGTGTAAATAGAAGGTAGAGAAAAATATAAATTAAAGACATATATAAAAAACAAAAGAAAAATTGAGAAAGGAATAATTATTTCCAGTTTACTTTCGAACTTTGTACCAAATAATTTCAATCTCGAAAGTGTGTTATAACGATCGTATACGCGTATGTAAATTCTGTCTCATTTTTTATTGGCAATTTTTCAACAACAACAAGCAAAACTAGAGGAAATCAACACAACGAATTGAATGGGTAATAAATTTCTATTCGTTAGAATGCAGATCGATGGTATAATACATATGATAAAAAAAAAAAGAAGAAAAAAATATTCGCTTACTCGCATAATTCGTCTTATGTGATTTGCCCCGTAACGAGATTCTTCTCTTAAATTTTATTTATTTGGATATAAGTATCTCGTAATAAAATTTTTAATGATCATACCCGATAAGACATTACGAATAGGAAGTTTCATAGCACGGAGAAAGTAAGGACGACATATTTTATTAGTATTATACAAATTTACAAAAAAAAAACAAACAAACAAATCTTAGGGTAACAAACTCTGCGAGAACTTACGTAAAAGATTTATTTATCTCGTTTTAAGTTACACACCATCTTAGGATGAAATATTATATATTTAATCGAGAAATCACATAGTTATTTTTTTTTTCATTAAAAAAAAATACAAACACTCAAATTTATGCGGTCATAATTTCTTTTTTTTTTTGAAAAGTAACATCTTGTATTTTTTTTCTTTTTTTTATTTGGTATTTTACATCCATATCCAAAATGAAAGAATAAGTTGAACGAAATTGTCGATAATTTGACGATAATTTCTATCAATCTTTAAAAGAATTTAAGAAAAAAAAAGGAAAAGAAATCATTTCAAAATAATACGAATTTGCAATCGTCAAATTATAAAAATAATATCAGACGATTGAGTTAGATCATTCGTAAAAAGAATTAAAATAAAAAAACAAGTATACACAGAGATCGGATATAGTTACGAGATATAATTATTAGGAAATACTTTACGTTTTTAAAGAATTATCTATGAGATTATAGGATTATATAAAACGTGTATAGAAACAAAAACAAAAAAAAAGAATAATTGACAAATAACATAGGTGTTGTCGTGTTATTAAAATGATAAAATTTGTTAAATAGGTATTAAAAAGAAAAATATAATTGTTGGGAGTTTTGTCGGTCACAACACAACCAATTTCCCCAATGAGACAACTTTCCTTCTTCGCTTAGTGTCTTACTTGTCCAGTTTTATTTCGCTTACTTAGACAGTCGTCGTCTACAGCAACGGAGTATTAAACATCGAACTATCGGCTTAAGAGTTTTCAAAACCATCGACGAAGAAGAATTCTCAAAAGTTGGGTTTTTTTTAATTCCAGTCTTCCTTCCTTTCTTCCTTTCTTCTTGAGTGTTCGATTAATGGATTAAAATCGATTTCGCGATCAATATATATAGATATATATATATCGTTTCGTTTAAATGTGGAACCGGTTTTCTATCGGGGAACGTTGACGAAGACAGCAAACAAAGTTTTGAAAGTGTGTCTCTTGCTGCTTATAACGTTCAGTGCAGTGTCACGATTTTTTTTTTTCTTCTTCCTCTTCTTTTTCTTTTTCTTTTGGTACGCTTTACCTTTCTTAAAGTAACGGAGACGGTATCAAGGAAAAAGAAAGAGAGAGAGAGAGGACAAATATAACGGTTCTGTTCTATTTAGGTGTATAACTTGAGTATCACTGTGAAAGTGAAAAAGAATCATCAAGCTTTTATCGAAGAGAAGCTTTACTTTCAAAAGAGAGGAATTACAAAAGAAAATATTGTTTATGAATATCTATTAAAATTTGTTCAACGATAATCGTTACTTCATTCGATCTATTACGGTGTCGCGATACTTTTTTTTGAGAATTACTGCAACATTATAAGAAAAAAAATAAGAAGAGTTTTTCATTATTAAAAATATACAATTATTTTGTTGTATACGAGATGGAAACTATCAATTATCGATCTCACATACAAAATTCAACATTAGAATATTGATTAAAAAAAATGTTGCATATTATTTGAAATGAACCTTTAATTGACTAACTAAACGAGTTAGAAGAATTAACAGAAATCGTATATAATAAATCAGAGTGTTCATAAATAATTTCTTCTTATAAGAGGAGATAATATTGTCTGAGGGTAAGTAGATAAATAAGTAAAAATAAATGAGGGAAAAAAAGAGTAAAAGAGAAAAGAGAGATGGTCGAGTTCCGGGTTAACGAACCGTTCGATTATTCTTAAAGGAACGTTGAAAAAAAGAAAAGGAAGACTCGGTTAAGTTCTCTCAAAATTTCTTGGACTTTAATATGATATCCTTTTTATAAAATTATTTAATATTGTGTGGTCCACACACATATGTGTGATACCTTACGTGTTCCCTTACATAAGTCACGAGAGGATCCTGTTCTCGTTTTCACTCTTTACTTACGTGTTCGAAAGATCACGAAAGAATGAGAGGACTCTACCTACTCATTCTTCTGTTGTACTCTCTCTTTCATTTGGAAAGTTATATGAACATTCTTAAACGTTTTTAAGAGATGCCTCTAGTATTTGATTATCGTGACGCTACGTGGCACCACTTTATTACAAGAGTTTTTGAAACAAAACTAAATTTTATGTCTGACCATATCGTAATTCTTAACTACTTTTTTGTCCTATGCAAATATCATTGGATATATACACATTTTAATCACGTTAATGAAGACACAAATCTTGGAATATTGATAACCTTTCAATGACTCGAGAGAGAGAGAGAGAGAGAGAGAGAGAGAGGAAGAAATAAATAAAAAAAAAAAACAAACTTTAAAATTTTACTCAATACGTAAAAAGTGAAGGGATACTGCTTACCGATTGAAATTAATCCCATTAACGAAATACTCAAATTGTTGCACAATTAACATTGGCCTAGATTTAAAAAAAAAAAATAAAAAAAAAAAGTAACTTTCAAAGTAGTCAGTTCTCTTTTTCTCTGTCTCTCTGTCGTTCACGTTGTTGATCATAAAATAAGCTTATATATATATTTTAAATCGTACTATCAATTTTTATATATCTTCCAATTAAATTTAAATAATGTTATTTCGTAATATGTGATTTTAATAGGAAAGTTTATCAACTGGTGTCACGTATGTTCTTGTTTCTTGACAATCCAGTAAATTGTTGTCAACCATGAAATGTCGAGAAACAAATCCCTCACTGTCACCATCAAACTTTCATTTAAATATTAATTTCAAAATTTCGAATGGATTAGATATTAGTAAAGGTTACTCGAAACGAGAAAAAACAAAATACATATATATATATATATATATGTGTGTATATAAAAAGAGAGGGAAAAAAATATCGAACAAGTTCGTTGACTCACGTATAATCATTTGTATGAACGATTTACGAACAGGTGTGTTCGTTCCCAAACACATATTTTTACTTACGTAATAATGGCCGATACATCAGCAAGAAAAAGATGAGCAGTTAAATAATGCGTGCACGTAGAACCCCATACATGTAACTAGTTAAATCGATAGAGTATCATTTGAAAGTAACATAAACGAATACAATACTATATACAATCGTTTTCAACTGAATGTATTATGAAAAACCAATAAAACTCGTTTCGATGTCCTTGATATTTTCTATCGTACATTTTCGTGCACCGAATCGAAAAAACGTATGCTTGAAAATTTCTTACGTTATATTCAAAGTTAGCTGTGTGCATTTAAACAAGATAGATAATAACAAATATTTTTCATAATTATTATAAACGATAATTCGTAATTTTTTTTATCGGATTTAAGACCAGTGTTGTTATCGATCAAATTCTATGGAAATTTTTGATTAAATACATTATCGACAATTTTCTAATTGTGTGTTAAATGGTATTAAAAATCAAGATTATGGTCAAGGTTGAAAGAAAGGAAAATGCATCGAATCAATGTCGGTGAAACAGTATTAATTAGCATGGAGGATTAACGTATTACGGTGCATAATCGTAATTAGTGTTAGAGAAAAGCTATTATGATTGGAAATCGTTAATTTAACGAAAGGATTACGTAAAAATGTTATAAACCATTTCGATTTACTTTCTCTACCGATATGTATTTTAATTAAAAGAAAAATAATCAAATTATATTCGTTGTTTACTTTTCTATTTGCGATCGATTGAAATACAAAGATTGTTATATATAATAAAAAAATGTCAGAAAGACAAAATGATAGCCTTAAAAAACGAAACGTTTATAACAAAGTATATGAACAAAAAAATAATGAATAAATGAATAATGTATTATAATTTAAAAAAAAAAAAAAAGAAAAAATAACATAACACAAAAGCAGTCCCGCGTTTCATAATCGAAGTGTTACCTTTTGCGTGGAATACGTAATACCTGTTTTATCCGTGAAAGTAGAAATTAAATATATGTATATAAAAAAAAAAGAAAAAAAGAAAAAACTAGAAACTATATTGATCATCTCAAGGTAATCATCAATACCTCCGGGTAATTAATTTAAAAATGTTTCTCTTATATACCCTACGGGGTAATATAATAATATATGTCATTCAAAATTCACTTTGATATATATATATAAAAAAAAAAAAAATCATCTCTTAACTACTCAATTAATTTCAAACTAATATTTTCGACCGATACGAAAATTACGAAAAACAAAAAAACCAAAAATAACGCAACAAGATCGTATTATATCGAAATAAAATTTGTGATTTAAAAGTTTATTCGATAAATCGAATGCATATATAAAAAAACAACGATGATATTTAACGTGAAATAATTTCATTAGAATCCAAATATATTCGCAATAGTTCGTTCATATCATAGGTGGTGGTGGGTGGTGGTGGTGGTGGTGGGATTTTATAAAATGAAATAAGAAAGAAGGGTGGGAGTGGGCGGGTGGGGCGGGGGTTCGGATCGAGTGGGAGGGGTTGTTATAAAGTAAATATAGATAGAAAATAAAAAAATGTTAAATATATCCATGTGAGTTTGTAAGAGGCAAATCGAAAGTCTCCCACCACTGATAGCATATAGCGTGGCTCGCAATTCTCGATTCTCGATTCTTGAAGGGGCACACATGCTCGCGTTCGTTCCCTCGAGTTTGTAAGACATCGGAACCTCCTTCACCGTGGTCCTCAAACGAGCCTCGTACTCCGTCAGGTACACATCTCCTCGCTCACCTGCATATACAACTTACTGTGTCTACTGTAAGTTAACGTTTCATCTATTACAATTCATTAAATCTTTTTGTTTTTTCTTGTTGTTGTTGTTTTATTATTATCTGACAATCGTATCATATGCCTGCAGGTACACGAACATACACACACATGCACTTATGTGTTTATCTTTCATTTGATTTTTATTATGTGTTGGATTACTTTATTTGTGAATTGAATTGTTTTATATATATATTTTTTTTTGTTCCTTCGTAATTAATTTTCCACATTATTTAATATATGTTTAGATTTTTCGAATGTATTTAAAATGATAAATTATTACCTATTAGATCCGATCGTATTAATTTAAATGTAATTTTTTTTTTGTGTATAATACGATATGACAGAAGATATACACATGAGAGATACAAAAGATTATAATTAAGATTAGAAAAAGATCTAATGGGAGATAGATGTAATCGATTATACTTTTACTTTCTTTCAACCTTTCACCAAACTTTATTTCTTTTTTTTTTTTCCTTTTTTACACGTATCATCGTTGTTCGTTCGCCCTTAATTTAATCTTTCTCTTTTTAATGATATTATAATCGAATCACATTTGTTTGTTTTTTTTTTCTGTTGTTGTTTTTATTGTCTAGACACACACAGGTTTCATTTCTAACGAGAATATAATAATAATACTAATAATAATAATAAAAAAGCAAAGAAAAAGGGAGCGAAACAATACTCGAGGAAAAAATGAAGTTCACGTGGACGTTGTGCAGTTTGTTGCTGATCATCGTATTCGTTGATTCCAATCCAATAATAAAAAGAGAAGCCGATAACGAAATCAACCCTTTGAACGAAGTAAGTTGAACTTTTGATTGTAATTATTATTATTATTATCATCGATCAATCGATGATGATCGGGATTAATTTTAAATAATGAATTTGAACAAAAAAAGGAAAGCGGGCTAACCACGAACGACCTTGACTACTATACATTTTAGAAAGCTTTACCCGAAATGGTTGTCGTTGTCCTTCTCTTCCATCATGGTTACTTTTGAAACATTTCAATAATGCACGAACAGAAAGAGAGAGAGAGAGAGATTACGTTACGATTAGTTCAACAACTTTACTTACTTATTTACTGTCATCGCGATTATTTTTTTCTTTCTTTCATTCTTTCCATTATTTTTTATTTTTTTTTTCTTCTTCTTCTTCTTCTTCTTCCATTGCGCCATTTCGCTCACTTATGAATAACAACCTCGATTTGCGGTAGACGACAGGACGTATTGCTTAATGAGAGAAAACGATGTTTATTATAGACACGTAGAAAAAGAAATATTTTTTATGACAGTTTACATCTTTAATACGATGTTGGCAATCAACAAAATTTAGATCATTTATTCAACGTACGTTTAACTTAATTAAACTATTTATTATTATATTTATCAAATTGATTTATCTCTCTCTATCTCATTCTTCTAT
>NW_014569599.1:672515-697003 GCF_001313835.1 Polistes canadensis
AGAACAGACCAAAAAAATACGAATATACTGTAATATATAAATTCAGATCATTTATTCAATGAACATTTAATTTAATTAAACAATTTATTATTATATTTATCAAATTGATGTATCTCTCTCTCTCTCTCTCTCATTCTTTTATTTATATTGAATATTATATTAATAATACAAATTTTATATATGTGATATATTCTTTACTTTTATATATATCATTTTAATCTATCAATTCAGAACAGACAAAAAAAAAATACGAACATACTGTAATACATATTTAGATTTGAACACAAAAATAGATAATAATAATAATAATTTATATTAATCAATCATTCTGACCAATAGTAATAATGTAAAAGATATTTCAAATACTTTAAGTACTTTGAAGTCATTTAATATTTATATATTTACAAAGATTGACGTAGACTAAACGGGTTAAGTTGTTTTAATGAGTTAACCGATGGAAGTAGGGGTAAAATAAGAGAAAGAGATATAAATATATATATATATATATAGAAAGAGAGAAAGATAGATATATCACGGTTCGGAAGAACAAGTTAAGAGTGAAAGTTGACGGCTAAGTTTATACGAAAGGACAGAGATAGGTAGATTCACGCTTTGAAAAGATTTTCCGTGACACGCGTGCGTGCTAGCTAGCTAGCGTGTCAAAAGATATCATTGTCGATAAATAATAATTATTAGATTTTTATTACATAATATTCGGTGTATCCTTTTATATATCGAGAATATATTAATGTAATTTATATATTAATAATTTTATTATATTGTTATAATGAATTACCACCCAATAGATTATTATTTTCTCTCTTTTTCTCTATATTATTACATAAAACCATTTATTAACTTAAGATTATTTGTAGAAATTGTGAAAGTGCGTTTTAGCAATAGTTTCGTATATATATATATATAATTTGTTATTGAAAACAGGTATATGTATTCGAAGCTGACGAGGATCAAGGGGTTGACGATGAAAGGGCTGACAGAGACAAGAGAAAAATTGGTGTAGTTAAATTAGGTGTAACCAATGGCGTGATCAACTTCGTTTTTGGTGTAAGTCATATTATATATTGACATTAAAATGAAATAATAATAATAATAATATTAAATGAAAGAGACCATTAGATATATATGATATATGATATTTGTAGAAATTAGATGCATTCTTAGATGCAAAAACGAGAGCTTTGACTGTATTGGAAGATTCTAACAAAGCTAAAAATGCAGCTTTTGGTATAGACAATACTCAATCAGCAACAGGTCAATTTATTAGCAATCTAATATCTCAGAAGATTAAAGCTGGTACGGCAAGCATTGGTCCAGTTATAAACAGTGCCTCGACATTTATTAATTCTGCTGGAAGTGGATTGACGAGTGCATTCGTTTCGAAATTGGCACCACTCAGTTCTATTGTCAGTGGTCTTAGTAGTTCATCAGGTATAATATATAAATAACAAAACATATATATATATAATTCTTTTTATTATCATTGTGTGTATGGTAATTTGATTTTTTTTTCTGAATGATATAACATTTATATTAGGGTGAAACAAAAGTTTCGTGTTGAAACTGCATAATGGGTTGTTTGTATTCTATTTTTTTTTCTTTTGATTCATTTTAATATAAAAATACGATGATAATTCATTCGAATGAATATTTAGGAAGTTCGAGTGATAGCAACTCCGGGGGTGGATCCAACAACGGTGGTAGTGATGGTGGTTCTTCTGGATCAACAGGTTCCCAATTATTTGGTACCTTACTCTCATCGAAATTAGGAGCTCTTACTAGCTTAAGTGGAAGTAGCTCTGATAGTAGTGGTGGTTCCGATTCTTCTTCCAATGGAGATGGAAATAGTTCTGGTGGATCCGCTGGAGCATCAGCTGGAATTAATCTTGGAGCATTCGCAAATCTGGCAGGGGTAGGATTTTATTAATTGAATGATGCATTATTTTTTTTCTTTTAATTCTTTATCTGTGTGTGTGTGTTTCAGTTTGCAAAGTAATACGAGTACGGATTGTTCTCGAATTTTTTCCAATCAAATCTAAATTTCTTTTTTTATATACGTCTCGTCTATTATTATTTTTTTTTAACAATTTAATTTATCGAGAACTATACGTACTTCTTCTTCTTTTTTTTTCTCTTCTTTTCTATCCGCACAACAAAGATCTTTTTCTTTATTTCTTTCATTTATATTTCTTTTCTAGCACATCTACTGCTCTCTTTTTAGATAATTTTGAAGATGTACTTTGGATTTCTATTCTTTCGTATCACTCTCTCTCTCTCTCACTCTCACTCTCACTCTCTTTCTTGCACTAATCTTTCGATTTATGGTCAAGGTATAAAAGCTAATTAAAAATCTACGAAATGCTAAAGCTTTTAACTTTTGCATAATCATTATATAAACATACTTATTATCGATATTATAAATCAATGACAATGTTTCTTAACTAGTTAACTAATCACGTTGAAAAACCTTTTTTTATCTGGAAACGAAATCGGATTAAACAAAAAAAATAACTAAAAGATCAACTCGTAACGTAGCTTGTTTTTATGATAAAAAAAGTTGCACAAATGCATTGAAACAGTCGATAGCATTCGCGTTGCAACAAAATGCAATAATAATAATAATAATAATAATAGAGAGAGAGCTCTTTATGATTGGATAATAAATAGGGGGTCAAAGATTTATTTATCTTGTGATAATTAACATTATACCTGATGCTTATATTCTACCGCACGAAATGCTAATTTTTTTTTTTATTCATACTATACTGTTTCTTAATAACGATTTAAACATATTTCTAAAACAATATCTAAACATTAATTATAATCTAAACGATAATTAATTATTTATTAAGGAACAATTTTTTATTTTTTTTTATTTTTTTATATATATACCAAATATACAATCAAATATTCATTAATTGGCATTACAACAACAACAACAACAAAAACACGTAATAATTAACATAATCTAACATAGGACAATATTTGTCACAGTAACGCTAAACGAAACAAAGATAAATTACAAAAAAATAGATTGAATTAAAAAAGATAAAGCTCTGTTAACGAGTAACTGAATCTAGTCACCATTCATTATGCATAAACAGTACGACTACCAACCACCAAATCAGGCATAGTAATGGCTTTAATAAACTGGAGTATTGGAAATTTTGGACATTGGACACATCGTTCCAGCCCAGCTACGCTTGACAGGAGATGATCATCCATCCAAATGTGGGACATGCCATAAAAATAAATGAGAGAGAGTGAGAGAGAGTGAGAGAGAACAAAAAACCAATATGCCAAAAAATATTTATAATAATCGCAATCGAAACTAAAAGAAAAAGAAAGAGATAGAGAAGGATAGAGAAAGAAAAAAAAAAAAGAAATTCGCATAAGTGGACGAGAACATGATAGTTCCTATCTCATGTGTTTCATTGACAAATGGATTATCTATTTTTTTTTTGTTTTCATTTCTTATTTTCTAGCTCGGCCGATAAAACGTTAACGAGGACACTATTTTGATCTTCCCCCCCCCCCAAGTATACAGACTTGCAAGTGCAAGTGCAAGTCCCCCAGCCCCACCCCCCCTTCTGCGACGTGTTCTAATTATCGAGAAAATGTATGAAGCAAAAAGAAATGAAAGAAAAAAAATACCAATAAGCAAAGAATGCATTCGCACTCTCTTGCGTTTCGCCTAGGTTTTCTGTATCTGTAAATAATTTTTGTTTTATATTGTAATAGAGAGTATTATTTTTTTTGTTTGTTTTTTTTTTCTTAATTATTATTATTATTATTATTACTACTACCTTTTTAATTAACGATTCAATCATTTATTTAGAATCAACCTAGAATTTGTGTGTTAGGTGATGTAAATATAGTGCATATGTACGATTTGTTACGTATAATGCTTACGACGATGATAATGATAATAATAATGACAATAATGACAACGATGATGGATGGTGATGACGATGATAATGGTGATAGATAAATAATAATGATTATACGAAATAAACTTACTACCATTGTTTTGTGTATCACTTGTGAAGAGATGATTTTTTTAGTAAATTATAAAATCCTTCAACCCCCCCCCACCCCGTTTTAATTTTCCTATCACATAGTTCGTCTATCTTTATCTATCGTAAGATAAAATATATTTGTTTTTATTTCTTTAATAAAAATTTAGAAAAATTAATTCAATCGTATATTACATTAAAATTAAATCTCAAACATATATATGATTGTGTAATTTAATGGAATGAAATTATTTTTTATTGTGCAAAATCATATATATATATAACTGATAATAAATAAAAAAATTCTTTATAATTCTTTTATATAGTTACATCTTTCATCGTAGAAATAAATCGTCACGAACTTAGTCGTGTAAATATGCATGTATATGTATGTATAAACACATAGAGACAGACACACGACACACACATATATAAGCGTAGAAGTAGAGATAATCGAGAGATTTATTAAAAAAAAAAAAAGTAAAAATGATTTAAAGGTCGTTGACTAGTGAAAGTATTCAACAGTTGAACGAAGTAGCAAAGTAAAGTTAAATGATATATAAAGAGATTTCTCATTATATTGAAAACGCATTGTATTTGTTTAGAAGGCTGAAACGACTACGACAACGGAGGAAAACATCCCAATATTTGATAGGCAAAGAGTATCTTTGGAAATACCATCACCGGTATTTGGTTCGGGATTTACTTTGGTCACCAACATAAGTTCGATTCTCAACAGTGTCATTCTCGTAAGTGTTTAGAAATCCGTTCCGATTTTAAATCGATATTTTTTATCTTTAATTACTAATAAGACGAATAATCTAACATTTAAACGAGTTGTTTTTTTTTTTTTTTTAATATGAGAACACCGTTCACTCGATTGCAAAACGGCCCAATGGTCAACGTTGAGGTTAAATAAAAATTGTTACAATGATGCAAGGGAGAAAAAAAAAAAAAAGAATATTCCGAGCGTAGATCATTTGCAATAATTATTATTACCATGTATGAGATACGTTTTAAAAGTTGTATATATTTTTTTTTTGTTTTGTTTTACTTGCAAATATTGTAGAACTTGACTCTTTTTTTTTCTTTTTTTAATTTTGTTGCAATAATTACGAGTAATGTGGGTAACGAGAACTAGTTGTCCTCGATCAAAGTTCTTCGAGATAAAATCTAAGGCTTTTACACGCGAATTAAATCATAATTTTTAAACGAGTAGATAAACTATTTTTCATTTCTTTTTTCTTCCATTTATAAATACGTCAAACGAATTTTTCTATATTCTATAATTTAATTGTTACTTACGTAATTTCCTTTCTAACAATATAATAATCGCGTGGGAATCAAATAATAATATAGGTGTGAATTTATTAATAATAAATTAATTAGATTGAAATGGTTTTTTTTTTTTCAATGAACTTATTATCTTTCACGTTTCAGAATTCAGCCCGTCGAACACAGACACTCTTAGAGATTTTCAAGCCCTTCTTTCGAGGTATCTTCGCTATAAAGGGCTTACCATCGGATAATCCAAAATAATATATGATCTCGAGCATCGAAAAACGTTGGATTTTCGTACGAAAAGATTCTAAATTCGATTTTGCCATAATAGGCCTAATTTAGTCGACTTGATTGAACTATAATTCTGATCGTATCGATCGCATCAATCAAATGTTTCTATTTCCTTTTTTTTTTTTTTTTCTTTTTTATTACATCAAAAACAAGGGATATTATTTGCAACAGGGATTTTTACAATATAGTTATCCAAATATTAATTATAATTAATAGGAGTAATATTTGAATAATAATAATGATGATAGAAATATACGCGTGGGTGAGTTGAAAAGTCTCGAACCTAACGTAGACAAATTTTTTTTTTTCTTATCAAGTTTTGTATAAAGAAATAAAGATTTGTTGTTTTTTTTTCTCGAGGCTCAAAACTTTTCAACCCACTCCCACTCTTAAGATAATATTTATTTATAAACTTGGAGTGTTTAAGTAAATATAAAAAAAAAGAAACCGAGAGGCGAGTTTCCCCAGAATGATGCCATAAAGAGCAAAACTTTGTAAGTTTTGTACAAATTATTACGATGCAATATTTGCTGGTTTTTTGTTGTTATCGTAATAAACGATTTTATAATGTGGAAGCCCACTCACGATCGTTGGAATGTTTTATTTGCTGAATTACACATGTACACGCACATATGATGCACGCACGTATGCACACATATAAATATTCGTCTATAAAAAATATGAGAAATCTTTGGAGAAAGGACGTTATGTTTCTCTCAAATAAAATCGATTTATAATAATATAGGAAGTACGTACAAAAGTATGACAGTAGAGTGGGATTAATATTGTCCACTTTTCTTTTCTGTAAAATCTTTTAGAAATATAATTTAAAGAAGAAATAATAAATTTCCTTTATTCTCGCTTACGAACAAATCCAATTATTATTAACTAGAATAATTAGGATAGTAACATAAGGATATGTAAAGATATGTAAAAATTTCTTTAGAATTATATTTTTATTATTTTCCATTTTTCGCGCTAGTTTAACGTTGTAACTATGCAGATGAAAATTTATACGCGTTAGATTATTATCTGTGGAAATAATAAATTTTTACGAAAGAAACATTTCATCGAAATTGTTTTAACGACGCGAAAAAATAAAACTCGTCAGGTTCGTTCGTAATAATAAAATATACACGTGTCACTCTCGAGTTACACGTAATTATAATATTTATAAATGACAATTTATAGAAAATATAATAATTATCATACGTAGCAATTCATTTGTTCCGCCTTTTAATTAAATTTAATATTTCATTTTTAATATCCAATTATATTATTCGAAATGTTATCTATTATCGAACAATTTTAATTATTAGGTATTAACGTAACGAGAACGTCATCTTTCATCAACGTGTACAATACTTAGTTCGTCGACTTATTGTTAATAAAAAAATAAAAAAAGGAAAGCCATTTCAACGTGCGTAGCACGTCTTTCCAGAGCAAATGGTGTTAACATATATGCACATATGTTGAGATAATGAATATTTCAGTTATCTCGTGACAAGTATTTCTTCGAGTAATAGGTCGTCAAATGTTAAAAAAGAAAAAAATAATAAACGACCAAAGGATCGTTACGAAACGTTAGATATGTATTTTTTTTCTTTCTTCATTTCTTTTTGCTCGAAGAATAAGAAGTGAATGTGTAAACGTAAAAGAGGAGAGAAAAAAAACAATTTGCAAAAATTTAATACGAACTTTAACACCTAGCTTATCCATTTACATATACCCTATTTAAGTAGATAATTTTCTTTAACGAGTTGAGAACAAAGTTTCTTTTATTTTTTTTTATTTTTTTTTTTTTTTCGTTATCGTTTCATCTGCAATTCGTAATTTTATTTTATCTCTCTATTTAAGATAATATAAAAGATCAACGAGAATTCACAATTAAATTCCAATCGAAGATTAATTATTTGCTAAAGTAGGAATCCAGGTCGTGTCCTCGATTTAATCACGCGTTCCAGTTTCTTGAAAATTACGTGTTTTTTTACGTATAAATACTTTATTGAAGATGTCGACGATAAATAAGTCTCTTCTCATGTAACGTGCATCGGTTAATAAGTTAATGTTACGAATATAAATGAAAAGGCGTGGTCCATTGGATTCGATGTTCATTAAATAAAACTCCTGTACGTATGACTTTCCGTGATATTTAATTGTCGTACGGGTTATCATTCGTCAGGCTGATATAAATCTTTATTATATTGTCTCGAAAGTATTTAACAATAAAATTTGTAATATTTTTTATTTTATTTCTTTATTTTTTACCTGTAGAAAGAATTAAGATAATTATTTGATATTGTTGAACATCCTGTATAAATTTACATTATTACAAAATTCGATTATTATATAAGTAAAGTAATGAAATCGAATAGTATTGTTTTAATTTTCTAATAAAATTCATAAATCTTACAATCAGTCAAAAGAATAACAGAGATTTGTCCTAAAAAAAAAAAAAAAAGAAGAAGAAAATAGAATTTCAGTTTCAGAAGACCTTTCGTAAAAAAAATTGTAGTCGACCTTCAATGACTCCGATACGAAATAAATTGGAAGGCAGAGAAAGACTCATCTCGTTAGTATCGTTTCTACCGTTCGACCGGATGCATATACTATTACTCTCGGACTAAATTACTTTTTCACGAGTTTAAAAATAAATTTTCCAAAGAAATTTAACTTCGTCGAATCGAAGGGAAAAAAAATCGAGTAGATCGAACATTTTTATTTCTTTCCATTGTGAAAAAATTCGAAGGTAAGACGACAAAAAAAATAATTCCTTTTTTTTTCATTGAAAATGACTAAATAAAATCTCGTTATTGTTTTTTCTTCTTTTTATGCTTTGAAGAAAGAACAAAATATGTGATTTGTGTCAATTCAAACTTATTTCATTTTAATTTTCACAATATACAGTAAATGTGTACTGAATTTCTTTCACACGTAGAATGATTAAAAAGGTGTTGCAATTTACTAGAATCCGGTAAAAGTTAAAAGCAAGAATGTCATTATGGTCATTCGCGAAACACGGTGGAAAGAAGACACGAAAGAAGTTTCATAACTACGAAGTCCGGTTAAATCTCTGTTATGTAAAGTTTAACCGTTCTATTCTGTAGCTTTTTTTTTTTTTTGTAATTCTTGTTTCAACTAGGACAACATTACTCTCCAGAGATTTTGCATAACGTTAATGATCGTTTAACTTTTATTAGCAATACGTAACATTGTAATTATTTTTCTTTTTCTATTTAAAACTTCGTAGAATTTCGTTAACTATCTCGAATTCGTTTAATTTTTATATAAATATATAAACGAGGAAAAAAACACACACGTTGAAGTATAGTTAACATGTTTCTTTGATTTATGTCACGAATGGTATAATCAATCATGAAATGTATTATTTAAACTAATTATATATAAACGGTACTTTTCTTTTTATTAATGTTTATTTTTCTTTTCTTTCTTTTTTTTTTTTATGAAACATTTGCACGATACTGAAATACGATCAGTTCGAGATTCGAGAATCTAGAGTTAACATCTTTTCGTCTAATATACTTGAACAACGTTTTTTTCTACGTACGAGATTATATATGTCGTTTAAGGTGAGCTGAAATTATAATATTAATTATACTTTTCTCATATACAATATTCTTCTCGTTAATTAATTAGTCGACTAACAAAAAAATGAATTGCAAAAAAATAATAATTAGAGTAAATAAAAGTCATATGGAAATTTAATATGTCAAATTGTTTTCAGTTTTGAGTAAAAGTTCAAAATTCTTCTTTTTCTGTAAAAAAGAAACAAAAATTTCGTAATGCAGTGGGGAACACCTGGTTTGGTTGTTGCATAAAAGTGACGTAAAACAAATACAGCCTTAAGCGACTGTTTTCTAACTGTGTGGTTGTATATACATATATATATGTTTTACAGATTCATCTTAAGAAAAGATAAAACTTCTTCTAAAAGGTCTATTTAAAGAATAATAATAACGAAACGTTTGTTCTTCGAGCAAATCTTATCGTAGTGAAAGTTATGAATCCCTTTTGATGATTACAGACCAAACTAATAACAATCGCGAATTGTTCGTTAATTCCGTAATAGAGAAACTTCTGTGATTAACTAATTGAAATTTTAATCGAAGATATTAAACGTTAATTCATGAACGCGTATTAAAATTATATTTAAAATATAGATGAATTATTACGAAAAAGATATTATTCAAATCGATAATACTTAAATAATATTTTAACACGATATGTAATTAAAAATAATTATTAATTATTATGGGATTTAGTAAGAATGAATTTTGTAATTAATTAATACAATGGTATCTGATATTTAAATACTAAATCAGATTAGAAAAATATTTTCCACGTAATAAGAATATAAAATTGAATTTATTAAAAAGAAAATATTGATTGCATTAAAATTTGACAATAATGATACGAATACACCAATGATTTACGTTCATTAATAAATGTTATATAATTCGATTGAATAATATATTAACGATTGAATTAAGAAAGTAAATATAATATAACACCATAAGTAAGCAATGAAATGACGGGTTTTCTATGTGTTTAAAACACGTGTTATTCTGAGCAATCGAGAGTGAAAGTTAAAGATGGCGAGTTAGGGTCCACGTGGTCGACCAATTTCTGCCATACAGTTGAACGAAAGCAAGGACGTTTGTGAGTATTGTGTGATCCATCGACAGAACGGTAGAAAACTACGATGATCATCATAGTTTAATTAATTATCGAAAGAAAAGTGTTTAAGTGTTATTAATAAAAACAAGAAAAACAAGAACAAATTATAATGAAGTTTTAAGACGAAAGTTACGATCATTCAATCATTCGCGATAAATCGATTGAAATATCAATACGTGTGTACGTGTTTGTATGTGCGTGTGAATGTGTATTATTAAAAAAAAAAATATGCAAACAAACAAACAAGTGCAATTTAACTAATACTTAATATCGATAATCGATTTCGAGTGGAATATTAAAAACAAAATTCATATAATAATCATTAAAATAGAAAAGTATAGGAAATAATCTGTTCTGAATGATTATTAGTTAATATAATGCGTGTGCGTATTTTTCCTAACGATCATATTTATTTCTTTACGATGTTCAACGTTAAGGAAATTGGGTAGAAAGTTTCGTGAACGTATTACGTTAACAAGTATAATTCTAAATTTGTAATGGTAAACCTAATAAGTCTGTTGCACGCATATACCACATTTTTACAACATCGATCGAATAGAGTATGTTTCAACTAAAAGAATTTTCGCGAATATTTCTTCGGAAGTAAAACCATTTAGATAAAATTAATTATGAAAAATTAACTAAAATTGACAGTCATGCGACTTATTTCGTTAAGAATTTTTCGCATTAACTGTTTAACTATTCCGAAAAGTTAGATTAAAATTATTTGCGTAAAGGTGTTTGTTATATTTAAGAAAAATTGTCAATAAACTTTAAGCTCGCAGTTTGGATAAATGGGTTAAATGCAACAATTAACATTGATACTTTTACCATTGCAGATAAATAATCAATATTACTCCTATTTGTTAATTTTTTTTTCAAAGAAAATAAATAATTATATTCTAGTATAAACAATTTCAAACGAAGCATAGTGAATTATTTGATTAAATTCGATTGAACGAAATAATTAATTGATAAGAAAAAAAGAAAAAAGATTCCATAAGAATTACCACTTAAATTTCTAAATATACTCGTACGTAATAATCAAAGTGATACGAATTTTCGACACATTTTACGTAATATAAACAGGATCCAATATCGATTGTTAATCGATTAATTTCGAAACTATCGAAATATATATAAAGAAATGAAATTCGACTCACGCTTTCGATCAAAGACACGTCGTCACGTAGTACCCTAAAGCATAATGAATTGCAATCGAAAACTCGAACCACGATCTACGTTAAAAGTAAACTCGAATTACCGGTTGGTAGTTTATCGTACGGTAACGTTCTAACGGTCAAGAACATCGTCGTATTATTTATCTCTTTTTAAACAAACGTTAGAAAAAAAGAAAGCTAAACGATCTTTGTAGAATAATTGCACGTGTCTACCAATAATAATATATTATGAACGTAACTATCAAGTGTTTGTTGTTCATTGTCAATGGTTTTCTTGGAAAATTAACGAATCGAAAATAAGGTAGGTCAAAATGAGAACACATGTGTTTTGTTTTTTGTTTCCAAAGACGACATAACAAATTTTTTCAATTGAATAAATAAATGATGAAAGAGAACGATGGAATTTCCAAAATCTTCAAAATATCGGAATTTGTCTTCAATCGAATGAATATTATTTGGGTATATACAACGTGGGTTATAGTTAAACGTCATTTAACGAAGTATACATTTCCTTTTCCAGAATCGCATTGGTTTTCATTATCCCCCAACTAGCTCTCACTTTTCTCGTCGTAAAACCTTCTTCTTTCTCTCCCGTGTTAGTCCAATCGAGTTTACGTAATTCACGGATCTTTCTTTTTACCTTTTTCCTTTTTTCTTTTCTTCTGTTTTTTTCTTTCATCATTTTATTATTTTCTTCGTCGGAACTCTCACTTCGAATCGAGCCAAAACCCGTCGCGTACGACAAGTTTCGTTTAAACTTTGTATACTTCCTTTGCGTCAAGTTTTCACCGAACGTTACGATTATATCGAATGTTGTTGGGTGTATGAAAAAAATACATGGGTGCAGTTCGCATGCGATAGAAGTGAAACACACACCTTTAGAAAACTAAACTTCGAAAGAATGAGACACGAATGTTTACACATTTTTATATATACTAATATAAATAAATTATAATAAATTTTGGTGAAATACATCATCAGAGTTATGTGTTTTTTTTATTTTGTTTATTTTGTAAATTTTTCAATTTAATATTTCGTGAACAGGAACTCGATCAAAGTTCATATTAGAATCATTAGAATTTGATCGTAATTTTTTGTAAGAATTTGCGATACTTTTGATAGGACTTTATTAAAAAAATTAAAAGATTTTTTTTTATAGATGTCCTCGTTGTTGAATCACCATTGGATCATCGGCTGGTTTATGTTGTTTTTAATTGGATCACAATTTGTTGAATCTCAGAATTCATATTTAACGCCATACGGAACGTATCGAGATGATTATACAATCGAAACAAACGATCATGTCAAATACAACTTACCGGAAACGTATTACCGATACTCACGTCCTGCTGATAATTCAAATTACGAAAGTCATTTACCAAGAATGAATAATCGTTTAAGTTTACCGATATATTCAACGAGTTACGATTACATAGCACCGTCGCAGGATATCCTGGATCAAAAATTATTACGTCCTAATGAAAATGACGAGAATAATAATAATAATAATAATAATAATAATAATAATTGGATGAATAAAGAGATTATCGATAAAATGAATTTGCTCGAAAGATTTCTGTCGGATGACGAAACGAACGAGGAGAAAGATTTCGAGACGAAAAATTCGATCAATGATAAAATCAATTTGGATTCGATCATGACGGAAGATACTAAGAGAGTCGTTAGGCAAGTTAGTAAACAAAAACCTGGATTTTTTTGGACAATTGCAAAGCTTACTTTTGAGGTAAAATTTATATATTTATATAATTATTGATTTATTAGAAAAATCATAGTAATGATACTACTTTTCGTATTGCATTATTATATGACAAACTTTATGCATGACAACGTGACACAGATGTACACCTGGTTGCCATTCGACAGGGGCACAAATTAAAAAATTTCATTATTTTTTATTCAGACGTTCAACGATACCGTATCGGCGATTAAACAAATAAGTTCAATAGTTAGTAACAGTATCGGACCGGATACTACAACTATTAAATCTACCAGCAGTGATTCGTTGATGGCATCGAGTGAAACATTGAATGATCAAAACGAGACCATAGCTACGACAGAACAAACAACAACTACGAGAACCAATCAGATGCCTGCAATATCAAGGGGTGAATTACAATCGTTAATTGTTAGGAATATCAAAGGATTGATAAGATTATTTAACATCGAATGGCAGGATGCCATTAAAGTAAGATTCCCATTAATTTTTATATCTACATCAACATATATTTTTTATAATATTACTGATACAAGAAAATAATTTATAATTATATTGTTTTCCAGCAATCCGATATCAATGCTAATGAATTTAGAAAGGATCTTGGTAAACAGGTAGGAATATACTTGCAGGACAATCCTAATGCTTATTAAAAAATAAGAAAAAAGTGGACTCGATGATTAGTGTGAAACATAAGTGCGAAGTGAATGAGACTTTGTTTTGGACACAAATTATTTCCAAATGCGTCATAGTTTAATTATAGTTATTTAACGATAAATACAGCCAAAGATCGGTAATAAAAAAGAAGCTAAATATATATAATACGAGTAAAATATTGCAACATTTCCGTACGTATATATACATAATAAAGTAATTTTAGATACTAACAATAGTAATTTAAAAAATAAAAAAGAACGATAATAACAATAATGAATTATTTATGAGTATTCCATTAGTTACGAGTCATATTTCAAAAAGAAAAAGAAAAAAAAAAAAAACAAAATGTCACGTTAACATTGGACAATTTTAAAAATATATCATCAAATAATGACGTAAAATGAAATTCGTAAAAAAATGTATGATAGTAAAACAATAATTTTTTATTTTCTATTGAAAATGATTACAATCTATTCATCTCTCGAACTATAACGCGGGATACTGAAAACGTTTGATATATTCAATTACATAATCGTTGTATTATTCAATTGCATAACTTACATGACCCCACGCACATTATTGCTAATATGTCAAGAGGACATAAATAATTATTATAATGAAAAAAAAAAAAAAAGAGATAGAAAGAAAATCCTTTATGGAGATGAAAGAAAAAGAAGAGAGAGAGAGAGAGATGAGATTGTAAAATAAAAAAAAGATAAAAGAGTATTACGTACGTATCAGTGTTGCGTTTAAATAGAAAGCACCATTTCACTTCGTTGAGGTGATTGAGTATGTAATAGTACACAGCCGAATTCCGATTGGCCGAGAATCAGCGTGGGATCTCTCGTTCGCCCATATAGATCGTTTTTCTCAATCTACCTGGCAATCGTATCTGGACCGGTGATGCAGAATGAAAGCCACCTTTCTCGAAGTCTTCCTTTTTCAATTGACCATGCGAGTTTACTTTCTGATCGGTGTCGTTGCTCTCGTTACTGCATTGGACGATGTAAGTACGAATAATAATCATTTTTCGATTATCTCGTTACGTAAGTGTTACATCCTTATAATCGTATATTTTATTACAAATTTATTTACGTTTATTATTTTAACATTTTATTTCTAAAAATTCTTACAAGAAATTTATTTCAATTTTTGTTGTTGTACTCGTTTATATTTATGTAATAGATCATTTTTATTATATTTTTAGATAGTAATTTGAAATATATTTTTTTCTCGATCTGTTTTTTATTATATTATATTATAATAATTTAATGAGATATATATATATTTTATTGTTTGATTTTAATTGATCATCTTATATTCGACTGTTCTATATTCAATGATAGTTTCTTATTAAAATTTAATGAATTATTTATTATGTTAATGGTGTTAATAAATAAAAGCTAAATATTCGTGTTGTTTCGGGTCGAACGTTATCGATATAATGTGTTTAAGCTTTCGTGATTCTTATTTGAAAAAAATAAATAATTCGAACGTTCTTATTACCGAACACGCGAGAAAGTTTCACCGTGTTGAAATGAGATAGTAGTTCCAACGTTCGTTGTCCCTATTTTAAATATATAAATATCTCTTATAAATATTTGTTTAAAATGTTTTCTCAGGCTGAATATCAACAACAAAATTATGGTGATCGTATTGGACAAAACGGGGGTGGTGTGATCGATAAAATATTTAACGTGAGTAAATGTTATAAGATTCAAACGTTCGTGTTGTAATCTTTTCTTTTTTTTTTTTATTAACAAATATTAACAACTTATGCAAAATCTTTACAGATTCCAATTACGGCAGTAAAACAAACAGCATTAGTGGCGCAATCATTCACACCGGAAAATAAAGAAATGATCGATAACGTTTTTCAGGTCGAATATTACAAAATTTGGATATATCGATTTATAGAAATTAATTCGGTGCTGTGTAACAAGTGTCAAATGTATTCTTTAAAAGAGGGCACCAAATTAATTTCTACGCTTATCAATGGTATTTCAAAACTCGTCCCTGTCGTTTGAAAATTTTGCAGATTCCAATATCAACGTTGGAAGCTGTTGGTGATCTCGTTAAAACAACAACTGCACAAAGACGCGAAAACGCCGATGTAATTCAAAAAAGACGACAAGATAGGCGAGACAGATTGTCAATTCAACGAGAGGAACAAAAATTGAGGAGAGAACAAATACAAAATGAACGATTGCAAAGAAAAACATCGAGATATCCGAGACATCAAAAAGATCCTTGGGGATTGAATTCGTTGACGAAAATTTTCATTGACCATCATGGTATTCTTAATAAACCTAATCAAATATATTCTATATTTGGAAATTATCAAAGTTGGTTTGGTGGTGGGCATGGTAGTAATCATGGTAGTAATCATGGTAGTAATCATGGTGGTCATGGAGGAAGTCACGGAGGTATCAATTAAATAATAATGAATTCGTTTGAAAGTATTCAAACACATTCCAATCATTTATATATATTATCAAATATTTTTAATTTATATAACCGTTAAATATTTCGTTTATAGAATTGTTGTTTACGATAAAAAACGTTTTTTTATCGATAATATTTGTGCAATTCACAATAATCGTATCTATTTGACGTCATTCGTTAAAAGAGTATAATAATTATACATCTGTTTAACTGCCCGAGGCAGTGAAAGCGTGGGGTTAATGGATATAATTTTACAGGTTCGCATGGAATTATTAATGGTAGTGGTAATGGACAACATGGTTCTAACATGTATCAGGTACACGAACAAGTCGATGAAGGAAATCACCAATCGATTGGAACTTTCTTTGGACAATTTTCCTTGAATACGTCGAAAGATAAAATTCGTAACAAATTAGCACCGTCGAAGGAACAAAATTACGATCCAATATCGGATAGAAAGGACAGATCTAGATATGATCGATACGACGAACCACCATTGGAAAATAAAATTGCACCGCGTAATTCTAGAATTTCGTTCGTTTGAACAAAAAAAAAAATAATATTTCGATTATAATTTTATTATTTCATTTTTTTTTTTTTTTGTATTGTTTTGTTTTATTTTATTTTTAATTTTTCATTGATAGATTTCATTTACTTCCAAATACTCCGATCTCTAATCTTAATTTTTTATTTATAATGTGTTTACATACGTTGCGTAGAAAATAATCATTAGTTTTAATTCGCGTGTGCACATTCAATACTTTTATGATTACTGAAATATATTTGAATTATATCGAATTACGCGTTGGTATCAAAAGAAAAACGTAATTAAAATTCTCGCCTTAATACTTTCAAGAAAATTAATTAGAAAGTTCGTGTGTGTTGAACGTTTGTTATTACGATTACAATTCTCGATTTGCAATAATAGTGCATCAACTAATATGTTGCAATACGCGCATTACATTTTCCAAATATCCATTTATGATCCAACAAAAAAAAAACTAGTTCTAACGATACATTTAATTTACCGTCACTTTACATAGATGTTAATCTAATATTTATGAGGAAAATTGAATAAATAGATTGTGACTCAACATATTTGAAATATAATTTTTATGATGTATACCGTTTAAATGAAACGGCAAATAAGATAATAAAAATTGCGGGAATGTTGTATTTCCTATTTTTATAATTGCCTTAATGACTCCTAAAATAAAAAAATTTTCTGAAGTTATTATTTAAAAATACGTAAATACTCAAATTCATTAAGTCAAGTATTAGTCAATTTATTTTAGAATAGACTTTTTAAAATGAACAAAAATTATTTCAAATTATATGCAATAAGCAACCTATGTGTTTGTAATTTAAAAACAAAACAAAAAAAAAAAATATATATATATATATGCAACTAATTAATTCATAAATTAAAAAATAAACGTTTTAAATATAAAAATGAAACAAGAAAGGTTTCAAACATCCATACGTGATGATTCTCAAAATGATATCCAAAATTTTAGTAACACAATCTATCGATTCGTTTATCGATTGATTATCAATTCGTTTTCGTACATTTCGAAAGATATTTTGAAATAAAATTCGACTCACGTATTTCATACAAAGAAGAAGAGTCAGATAAAACCTTAAGGCATAATAAATTGTGATCGAACATCTCCGGAAATAGAAAACTCGATTTACTGGTCGTTCAACGAACGGTTACGTTCTAAGGTTCAAGAACATTGTCCTCTTTTTATCTCAGCAAACTTTTCTTTTTATTCTTTTTTTTTCTTTTTTACATTTCGTTACAAAGAATAAACCTTTTCACGTATTTTACACGTGTCTAGAATTTTTTTTCAATTGAAAAAGTTTGGTAAAGATAAAAAAGTAATTTTTACAGGCAACATAAATTATGTTTTATCTTTCGACACAATTTAAAAAAAAAAAAAAAGAGAGGAAAAAAGTATTACTCAACATTTTTTCGAAACTAAGAACTTTGCGTGGATGATGATGATGATGATGATGATGAAAAAAAAAAAATAATACGACAAATTTGTCCTGGCTCGGAAATTACTTTGAGAAAGATTCCGAACAACGTGTTTCACGTGAATGGAATAAATATTTTATTCGAGGAAGAATAAACCTCACCCAAAGTTCGTGTCTCGTTCACACAAAATTTCATGTGGTTTTTTTTTTTTTTTTTTTTTTTTTTTTTTTTGATATTCCTCGTTGACCACTTCTCCATATGCGAAGAACGTGAAACGCCAGAATGACGTTTTTTAATGCAACAATGTAATACATGTGTATAACTGGTTGCCATTCACCAGGTACCAGTTCAAATTCCAAATAAATATTTTCAGACATTCAACGATACTTGATATCGAACAAATGATTAAATAAATGTAATATTTAATATATATATATATATATATCTATAGCTGTATGTGTGTGTGTAATTATTATTATTAATATTATTTATTTAATTTGTAATGTAATTATGATTATATTTACATTATCATCTTATAAATTATTATTTTTTTAAATATATGGTAATAATTCTGATCGTAATCTTAACTATCACACACACACAGAAAAGTCATGGATTTTTATATTAAATTTTAAAGTTATTATTTGTAATAATATTAAATCTTCCGAGCGGAACGTACCGTTACTTTGACGAGTATTCATCTCTACGATCTCTTAGAATACTTTACGTAAGAATTTTTTTAGTTTGTTTGTTCTTTCTACAAGAATTGCAACGCGTGATAATTTGTCAGACGTCTATGCTTAAGAAGAATAATAATTACAGTTGTGTACACTCAAGGTAGTGAAAGTAAATAACAACAGAAACGATTTTACAATCGTACATGAAATTCTTGTCAATAATTAATATAGTTTGTACAATTATCGGATAAATGAGAAAATTTAAGAACTTACGAGCAACCAATGTCTTATACTTTGCAAAATAACTTGTAATATTTTTATAATTATAAACAATTTTCAAGGTAACATATACATTATGTAAAACACGTAAACACTTATTTTATAATTATGTAAATTTATGAAAATTCTTAGACATATATTATTAATGAATCTCATGTGTACGACTCTAACGAAGTATTTCGTTTTATTATAATTTTGTTAGCATAAGACGATCATCATTTAAAATTCCAAAGAGTATTTTAAACCGGTTGGATAAATATAATATATAAAAATGCAACGATGCGTTTTTGATTATGATGTTAAAAAAACGTGTACACAAATAATCTTTATCTTTCCATGAAATTTAACACGGCTACGTTAAATTACTTCTATATATATTATATATATATTAAAGATTTTTATCTACGAATTGAATAATAAATCTTTAAAATGAAAATTTTAATTACCATATGAATAAACATGTTTGTTAAATAAAAATACATAATAACGTTAGTTCCTCGTTAATATTACGTTGAAGATATTTGATTATATTAATTCGAAAGAAACAGAGTAAAAAATGGATGAAAAGATTCTAATTCTCATTCGTTCGATACGATTGAAGATCAAAAGTCATGTTGCATGAGTTCTCGAATGATTCATCGTGAGATCTTAGAAATCTGTGATTCTACAATCAAAGACTTTAATCGTCCTCGAGAATTTATTGTATATATCTTGTACAAATAAATTATATTTATTTCTTCTTGTTAATTCTAAACAACAACGACAATAAATAAATTAAAATAATCAAAGTTTCTTACTCGAGTTCTATGAACTTTAAAAAGTACAAGTACTTAATATGTAAAATAACTAATGCAAACGTGTATATATAAATGTAAATGATAAAAGACATCGAATAAACAAAGAAAGCTTTTTTTTCATGAATAAATCATGATTCAAAGTGTGTGGAATATTTTTCCACGATGAAAAATGACGAAAGTACAAAACAAAAAAAAATGGACGCGCGTAATATTCCAAACAACTATCAATAAACTAATCAATAAAATTCTATCGTTAGTATGAGTAGTAGTAAAATTTTATCGTCTGGGAAATATGCGTTACGCGTATTGTGTGTCATAGTTCGTATATTAGAAATAAGTTATTGTTATTTGGAAAGTTGTTGATTTGACGTAAGAGAGAATATTAATAATTAATGAAAAAACTAGTATGAACATTATAAATATCGAAAAAAAAACAATAAAAATTTTTATAAGAAATTTATATACCGAAACGAGATATGGTAAGAAACGTTTATGTTTGCGTTAGATAAAAATTTTCCCACAAAATTTTTTCTCACAGTTCCAAAGTCAATTTCCTTATCCAATAACCAAATCTTATTTCATTTACATTAGGAAAAAAATGACGATAATGTTGATGATTTTTGATATCGCGTATGTATTTATAGTCGATGTTTCTCCCTCTCCGATCGTTAATAGTTCCGTTTGCTTTTACAAAATCACAGTCGTTAGTTGGCAGCAGCCTCAGCAGGTTCATTATAATACAAGATGGCAAGAAGTATAGTGAGTGGTCGAAATGTTCTTTTAGTATTCAATCTCGTATTACTTTGTTTATTCGCCGATGCTGAAAAATACAAAGATATTATTCAAGAATCATCCGGTGGGGTAAGCAACATTTATTATTATAATATTTATTCAATAAACTTTCACGCGATATTATTTAGAAAATAATTATTATATTTACGTATATATACATCTTCCTTTATATATAATTCATTCGAAATATATAACAAATAATTAAATAATTTTGAATTAAATTATCAATCACACAATATTTGACAATCTTATTTCGCATAACTTCCGTGTCATAATAATTGATAAATATCGAAACGATAAGAATAAAAAAATTTGTACAAAATTTATACCTAAAACGAACTTTATTTATCATTCAATCATCCATTTGAGGAAACATTTAATTGCCTTATAATAGAAATAATGACTTGCACTAGTTCGAATATTTAGTCAGAAACTGTTAAGCCATTTAAAAAGAAACTAGTATCTAATCGTTTATACAATATCCGGGCTTAAAAAATATGTACGAAGAATGTCGAGCAATTTAAATATTCCCCTATCAAGTATATAATTCTTCAAAGATAATTATATTTCATAAATATAATTGTTTCCTCGAAAATGCATTTCGACCAATTATATTTCTAAAAATGTACAAAATAATAATATTATATTTATATATTTATATATATATAAAATATTATATATTATATATATATATTAAAAATCAATTAAATATATAAACGTATTGAATGTATTTACAGTTACCATTTTTACAATTCACGAATGACGGTGTACGTGTGAATTTTGCTGGATATCATGCCGAAGCTGGTCTGGGTGGTCTCCTGGGTAATTCCAAAACCGGTGGTGGTCTTCACGCGAGTGCTGGGACACCGTTTGGTCCACAAGCATCAGCTGGATTAGGTGGACTCCTTAGCGGTGATAATGCTAACACGGGTAAAACATTTATGCAAAATAATTTTGTCAAGAAAAAAGATGAAAATAAAAAAAAAAAAAAAAAAAAAAAAAAGGGATACATGGGTATTGTTGTCAGGTGGTGGGTTGTTTGCCCAAGCTGGCCTTGGAAATAATCGACCATCGGCAAGAGCAGGACTCGGGGGAATCTTAGATGGAAGTGGAAAATCAAATCATGCTGCAGCCGGTGGTCTATTCGCTGGTGCTGATCTTGGAAATAACCAACCAGGAGCCCAAGCTGGACTCGGGGGAGTCCTTGATGGAAATTCTAATACACCGAATGATAATAATGTACCAAATATTACTCCTACGAGTCATACGAACATACAAATTCTCTCTAAATCGGCAACGAGGGGTCACAAAAATCAAAGAGCGGTTAATATTTGATCTTATTTTTTTTCTCTCTCTCTCTCTCTCTTTCTCTTTCTCAACTAATTTGATCTCGTTTAAATAAAATATTACATAACATTACATTTGTAGATTGACACTAAATCAATTATAACAAACGAAGCCGTTCCTGAATCAAAATACGTAAGTATATACGCGAATTAATTGAATATTATTTATTATATGCTAACAATAATAATAATAATGAATGAATTTAATCTTCTACAAAATTATATGGAAATTTAAACGCTAATGCGAATAAGGATGACGTCAATGGTCAAAATGCAGTCGAAAATGTACAGAATATTCCAATTGTTCAGCCAGGTAATAATGATTTGGTATCTGCGAAAGGTGTTGCCGAAGCTGAGGCTAATGTAGATGCTGCTATTGGTAAGATGGATACGAATTTTAATTAAAATTGTTAATAGATTTTCGAACGAATTAGACTAATTAAATTATGTTACATCAGCTAACAATTATTGGGCATCGCAACAACAACCATTTATTAGTCGTTGGTACTTAAGAAAAATACTTCGTGGTAATCCATTCAGAAAACAAATGATACAGACGAGTTCGGTAATACCTGTTTCTGAATCTGAACTTGACACTTCATCGTCAACTGCATTCGATGCAGTTTCTGACAAATCATCTGAAGAAAAAATCGGTTATGCTGACAGTAACATCAATTATGATAGCTTCAAAAAATACAAACCTGAATTTGTCTACAATGACGATTTTAATGTAAGCTTATTGTTGCTTTCATTTGTTTTCATTTTTTTATTAGATCTGATACTTCGATATTGAAATGCGTTTGGTGTTTTCTTTCAGATACCAATTTCAACTTAATTGGCGGTTAATCAATTACTCAGAAATAATACCGGTTAAGGAAAAACAGCAGCATGATATCATTATTATTATTAATATTATATATATCATTTTTTTTTTAATTATTACTTTTTTTTATTGATATACTATTACGAATAATTTTCGTAAAGCAAGAATGAGACATGTATATGGGTGTGCATTCGTTTTTTTATTTTTATTATTATTATTATTATTATAATCCGCAGTATTCATTCGTCGATCGCTTTTTATTCAAAACAATGGATCCATTAAGTTAGATTGCTTTCGTACGAATTTTATGATCTAATACGATTAATTTTAATTTTTGTATACAGTATTCTTTAATATGTCCATTTACATATATATATATATATATAATAACAATTTTTCAACTATCTTTACTATTGTCGAATGTTTTAATTATTCATCGAATTTTGTAATTTCCTAGCAACACTCAATAAAAGCAATCGTTAATGGTATTTATTGTAAATATATTTATGCGAATTTTTCAAAACACAAATTGTTTCCTTATTGGCAGTAGAAGTTTGGCACAGCCAAAGTACTTACATGTATATACCAATATTTCATTACAAGCATATGTAACAAACAAAAAAATTCTACCCTGTGTTTGTTATATCATTAAAGATAATACGTTAAGCCAATAACAAGGACGAATAAATTAGCCGTATCGGTAAAGATGGCTACGAATATAGTAGAGAAAAACAATGTATTTACTTATTGTTAAACTAAGCAATTATTTTAATATATTTCCAATGTGATAAGCTACTAAGAGGGCATTTTAAATACCCGGAAGAAATCTTATAATTGGAGGATCTTTCGGTTTCGGTTCATTTTTACATAACGATTCGTTACGAACAGTTTGGAAATAGGAAACGGTGCTGAAAAAGTAGGAAGACCATATCAAAGATGGGAAAGTTCATCTATACGTTATTATTCATATTCATTTCGGTAAATCTCGTATTGGGTCTACCTCAGGGAAAGCCACCTTTGAGAGTCAGAAGGGTAAATATTGGAAAAATCAAATAATAATTTAAATATAAAGATGATCATACAATTTAAATCTATGACTTATATTTATAGAAATATATTTCACGTAAATCCTTTATATTTTATTCTAGTCAGCCGATGAGCAAGATAGCAACATTCAATCTAGTGGATCTGTTACAAATGCAATTCATGGTCTTTTTCCTTCTGTTTCTGTGGGACATAACCCTAGTAAAGGAGGGCATCTCATACATAAAGGGCATAAAGGTATAAACTTTCATATACCAATACCGATATTTGGGGGCTCCCATGATGAAAGTTCAGAGGAAAAAGGAAGCGATAGCTCAGGAGGATCAAGCTCCAGTGGAAATTCAGGAGGATCTAGCTCCGGTGGAAGTTCAGGAGGACATGGTTCCATTGGAATCTGGGGAGGATCTGGTTCGAGTGGAGGCTTAGG
>NW_014569599.1:698169-797038 GCF_001313835.1 Polistes canadensis
GGAAGCTCAGGTTCCAGCCACGGCTCTGGAAGCTCTGGTTCCAGCCACGGCTCTGGAAGTTCTGGTTCCATCCACGGCTCAGGAAGTTCTGGTTCCATCCACGGCTCAGGAAGTTCTGGTTCCAGCCACAGTTCGAGTGGATCTAGTTCCAGCCATTGTTCCAGTGGATCTAGTTCCAGCCACGACTCAAGTGGATCTGGCTCCGGTGGAAGCAGTTCACAAAACGGAGTTTCAATATCGGGCAATACATCCTTGTTTTCATTTTTGGGTGGTCTCTTATCTTCTATTTTCCATGTACGTATTTGTAATTTTTTTGCAATTTATTCGTTTGTTTTCAAAAAAAAGATAACTTCAAGTATGAAAAGTTATGCTGATGTTTTATATCTTTTGGCTGTTTGTTATGTTCTTAATTACAAACTGTTTTCTTTTCTTTTCCTTTTCAGATGCCATATAACTTAGTATCTGGTCTATTAGGTACGGTATTGCACTTGGTCTATGCGCTTCTTTCTGGTGTACGTAACCTTGTAACATCTTTACCAGGTCTTCTATCATCTCTGTTATCCGGAATTGGGAATCTTTTATCCAATATACTCTCTCTCCCTGAATTCCTAGTTTCATTAATATTACATCTTGTAACCGGTCTCCTTTCAGGTATACTTAATCTAGTTATAGGTTTATTAGAATTTATCTTAGATACAGTTCTTGGGTTGCTCCGTATGATTTTACCTAAATCGATATCATCATCGATATCATCACTGGTAGAAGATGTGTTACCACCAATTATACACTTAGATTAAGCTTGATTTCTTTTTAAATGCTAATCGATAAAGTATAATTTATCTTTTTCAATTATATGTTAAATAAATAGAAACGTTAAACAACATTATACAATGAAAATATAACACACGAATGAATATTTATTTAATATTAATTATTTACCTTTTAACAATCGATCTTATCTTATCTTCTTCGATCGTATTTATCTAATAATAATACCCGAATAATAAATTTAAATAAAGATCTCTTGTTTGTGCGTGATTATTGTAAAATATTAACACTAAATGACTTTGCTTTCATCATGAGTGCATTAATTGTAAAGGGAAAGTAACCAAGTTTCGTAAGAGTACATCGAGTCCGTTGGCAACCATCGGTGCTTCGTCAGTCAATGTGTGAACCTCGTCAGGGTCGGAAGCATAATTAAATGGTAATCATTATTTAATTCGTAACAATCAAGTTCGTTAGGATTATTTACATGCTCGTTCAACGTTACGCATTTAAAGTGTCAAAATATACGATTGTCTCATTAAACAATAATTCAACGTGAAATCAAGTGAATTTATAATTTTTTATTCGATGTACAAAAAATATTATTTAATTGTTGTTCTTGTTTTGTTTTTCCTTATAAATACAATTCTTCTTTAATCGTTGTTAAATAATCTTAGAATATTTGAAACGAAAAATTAAAACAACAGGTGGAAAAAATGTAACGACGAAAAAGTTGCTCTCTCTCTCTCTCTCTCTCTCTCTCTCTCTCTCTCTGTAATCATTTTGTATGAAATAGAAACTTTATTATTATTATTATTAATCTATTTGTTTAATATCAAACATATGTTAACTGTTTATTTTTGGAATCAAAAATTATCATAACTTTAACGAATATTTTTATTCGATTTAAATTTGTCGTATATTTAAATGATTAGAATTGTAATTTGATTTTCAGTAGCAGTGATTTGAATCTATTAAAGGTTGCCTGTTACAAAATATAATGTTGCATTTTTCGATTGTCGTATTAATCATTGCATTTCTCGTTACGTCGTCGTATTGTCATCCAATAGAAGAACCGACGAAATTTCAATTGAACACAAACAAGGATTCTAACATAGAAAATATCCAAAAGCCCGCATCGAAATTGGAACAAGCACAAGTAAGATATATATATTACATTATCGTAATAACAAAATAATAATTAAACATTTGTAATCATTTATATATTGCAATAATTATTTCATAGTATTGTACACGATCGAAACTAATGTTTTGAAATAATCAAATTAAATCGTTTAAGATCACGTATGCGAAAATTTCAATATTTATCGATATACAACGAAAAAGAAACTAAAAAAAAGAAGAAAAAAACGTAGGAGAAATCTTTGGTGTTGTTCTTTTACGATTCGAGTTTCTAATCGATATTGGTGGCATACTTTTGCTTTCTCCTTTAATCTCTTTCCATCCGTTTCTTCGCCCACTTTTTCTCTATCTTCGAATTTTCTTTTTTCTTTTTCTATTTCAAAAATATGTTCGACAATGAATTTTTATAGGAATTATTATTTCGAATTGGCGACGCAATAAGAATTGCCAGAGGAAAATTTGTTAATGCTATTACATTGGCCAGAAACAACATTGTCTATCGAATCGAGGTAATATAGTAAAAAAAAAAAACGAAATATTGAAAAATTGGATGTTTAAAAGAAAAAAAAAAGATAAATATCTTTAAGAATAATAATGAATGATAGCAATTGACCGCAATCCATATTAATAATTTGTACCTTTGGATATTGCAATGAAACAAAAAAAAGAAAAAAGTCATTTACCGGATCATGTAACTACTTCTTTATCTTTATTTCGTAACATTTGACAACGTAATTTTAATGTATATTGCGTATTTGTAATAATAATTATCAATATAACTGAGAAAAGAAAATTATTTTTCTCATTTAAATTTTCATTCGACACTCTTATGGATAAAGCAACATTGTTCTTTTGTTTTTCTTTTTTTTTCTTTTCCAGATAATAACTGCAAACAATGTAGTATCGAATATCAAAGAAAAATCCATATTCTTGGATGAAGGAAGAGAATCCTTGGAATCCCTACGTTATCCTCCTAGTATATTTTCTGCAAGTACTACGAGTAGTCGTGAAACTGTTCGTTTAGAAAACGAATCCGAACAATCGTTGGCTGAGAAAACATTGACGTTGCCGTTTAACGATTTGTTCATAAATTTGTTCAATCCAACACCATTAGTGGATCAAATAAAAGAAGAGGATAAGTATGGTAACACGGGAAATAAAATGGCTGGTATTGGAAGAGCATTGGTTAACGGTTACGAAAGTTTCAGTAATTTTTTAAACTCTGCGATCAACGTGAGTAGAATCAATTAACAATTTATCTAATAATATTATTCGTCGTGATTTATTAACTCGTATGTATTTTATTTACAGTCAGCGCAAAATATTAGAAAATCCGTGAGAAATAATATTGTCGATGCGTTGAATCAATTTGGTGGTAAACTTGTTGGACTACAATAAATTAAAAAAATTAAATTAAAAAAAAAAAAAAAAAAAAAAAAAAGAAAATGGTACAAGTCGGTTGAAAAACAATTTGTTGAAAGATCCAATTTTAACATGTTGTATTTATAATTCAAGAAAATTATGCATTTTATCGATTTTTACTTCAATAATAAACGATCTATTTGTTTGTTACGTTAAGAAAAAAAAACTGGGGGAATGCAATTCAACTAGACGTTCGTATATATAAAGTTACTTTCTTTTTTATTATTAAATAAACGATTAAAAAAAAAAAGAAAAGAAAGAAACAACATTTTTTGTTGGCCTGACTAAAGGAAATTCGGAGAATTAACGATATAGAATTTGAAATATTTTCTAATCGTTTCTCGAGTCTCTCGTACGTGACTATTACTTTTTCTAACAATAAAATATATGTCGTAAGCTCGCAGAAACGTATACGTTGTTACATATATTTAAAAAAAAAAAAACAAAAAAAAAAATACAATATACATATATTAAATATATCAATTGAAAAAACGAAACGAAAGGAAAACATCATCCTATTCACGCATTAAGCAAACTATTATATTATATATCCTAGATAATTATTTTAATGATATTATAAATAAATAAAATTTTCAGGCATCATTTCTCTCTAAGAAAATTAAAGCTAAACGATCCTAGGTGTTTTTTTTTTTTTCTTTTTTTTTAGCTCGAAAGGAGCCTCGATCTCAAAAGAATATATATTTATATACATTTATATATATATTTAATATATTTTCTACAGTCCTATCGCATGCACACACATTTGTGCATATATGTATATATATATTTATAATTTAAATAATTTTCTAAACGTTAGTTATAGTTTTTCCCATCTTAAATACATCGTAATGATTAAACAATAATTTCAACTTCCTATTTAAAAGTGTTCGATTACTGAAAAATAATTCAGCATCACTGATAAAAATTGAGACTACATATACAATTATATTCATTGACTAATGTATTCTTTATTTGTGTTTTGGATATATGTCAGGAAATAAGAATATGTACAAATTGTATACATATATGTACGTCTATGTGTACATGTGTGTGTGTGTGGTCAGGACTGTAGAAAAGATGGGAACGAAATTTACAAAATCTTTCTTTAGAAATACCACGAACGAGAGTAAGATCAGAAAAATAAACGAAGGAAAAATATAATCTCACAAATATAATATAATTAAATAAATACTTTTCACTTGTCTTAATTCATCGTCTTGACTCGTGTCACATTCGTTCCTGGTAAAAAGTGTATAATCCTCGTATTATACGATTAGTAACGAATATCAATGATCTTAAAGTATAGATTCAAAATCGATCGTCACAGTGAATCGAAATACAATTGTGATTTCGATTCTATAAAATAAAAACGAATTCTATTGGATCTTAGAGGCTATTCTCTTCTAAGATCCAACGGAAATTCTAGGTATTTGTAGTATCGTAACTTTTATAAGTATGAGATGATTTCTTTTGCCTGACCGTACAAAAAAGTATCATACTTGCTACTTGTCCGAATAATTGAAGAAAAGCTACGACCAATCCGACAGTACCAACAACGTGTAACCTGGTAACCAACCACATTTGTATGGCCGATGCACAACCTTCCTTGTACCAAAGTTCTTTTTTCGTTCCTTCAGGATCTAATCTACCACAATACCTTTCTCGTTCAATGCAACAAGAATCTGGTACACGATCTTCCGTTGGCCATGCATTAATTTGATACCAATCGGTATAATCTCGTACACCGCAACAATGAAACTGTAACAAAATATTGATAGATATTATTTCATTTGTATAATTAATTAATTAAAATTTGTCACACGTTATAATATTATTTATTACTTCGGTGTGTATGTGATCCCATACGGCAGGTAAGGTACCAGGTTCCCTTGTTAAATTGTAATGCCTTTCGATACCAAATAATAATTCTTCTTTAAGGCTTTTAGCAAGATGCTCGCGAAATATAAAAGCGAGTGTACCGAGCATGAATTCAGCCAGGAACATTAATATAACCAAACTGAAATACTAAAATCAATAACGAATAAATAATTACGTTGATAATAATTTAATAATTAAATATCATTATCAAACACAGATTATATAGATTTACCGTGATCAGCATGCATCTCGATTGAAACCAAGCTCCGCAGCATCCGAAGAAAGCAATAACAAATGTAACGCATCCTGCAGCTAATAACAAGGAATCAGCAGATGCGAAACTGTATTGTGGTACCAAAGTTGTGTATCCCGAGTATGCCAATCGTAACCAAAGGCCAGCACCCAAAATTCCGCAAGCGCATAACTGTAAAAATTAATTATCATAGAAAAATTATCTCGAATGATTTATTTTGTTAATTTTTCTTTTTTTTCTTCTTTCCAATCGATACGCGCGTTCAATTGATATTTTCGTCTTGGAATATATATATAATATTATTTATTATTATTTTATTTTAATATCTATAATTTTTTTTTTCTTTTCTTAGTATTATACGTGAACGTATTATTTCGAAGATGAAAGGGGAGGGGGTGGGAAAAAGGTAATGGTCGTGGTTAAAAAAAAATATAGAATTTTATAGAATGTAATACTCGTACAGAAAAAAAAATATGTTCTCGTCAGTAAACCGAACAAATTGGCGTGGATCATCATCATCATCATCATCATCATCATCATCATCATCGTCTACTTAGATGATACCGTAAGTTCATAGCTCATAGAGCACACAGTAGGGTTCAACGTCCCGTTTAGAGAGTAGTCTCCCTACCCTTGTTCTCGTAACAAATGTTTCGTAAAGTGGCAATAAATTCGAGAAAGAAAGAAAGAGAAAGAGAGAGAAAGAGAGAGAGAGAGAGAGGCCGGAAAAGTGCATTGGAATGTGCAACGAGTTAAATGTACAATTGCCCGGTATAATCCCAACTTGGTATCATTCGTCGTTGACTTTTTATTTTTTTTTCTTCCCCCTCCTCCCTCCCCCTTTTTTCCCTCATTCGATCACCGAATCGAATTTTTGTCGGTCATCGTGCGTTATACGCGACTCGCGTATACAATTTTCTAAACTTTCGATACAAAATTCTCATGGTAAAAGAGAGAGAAGAAGAAGAAGAAGAAGAAAAAAAAAAAAAATCCCGTTAGCGGGTCAAGTTTTGTGAGTTAATGTAACTACTAAAAAGAAGGACAAACAAGGAAGAATTTATTTACGTGTATGTTATATATATATGTATGTTACTACACATACCCATATGAGAACGTTGAGGGAACAGAAAACGTGCCTAATGCACGTGTATCCTGTGCGGCCCATGATATAATCCCACCTCCTTCGTGTTCCTCCGATGGGGGGGAACTGGCAGTGTTTCCTAGAAAATTCAAACAGAAGGATGAAGGATGATAATACACCAAGTATATCTCTTCTTTATCACTTTAACAGGAAACAATTGGATATAATTTATCCTGATGTAAAAACAAACCCTTTCCCTTTTCCCCCATAAATATCGGACAACGTTCCGAACATTATTTCTTTTCGCATTCCTTCTTTTTATATTTTATTTTATTTTATTATTAAAACTCGTATTATAATATTTCTTTTCATACCTCGGAGATTAATAAAGTAATATTTAATCTCTAAGAGATGTTCGTTAACTGTTCGTTCGTTTTTTAAATACATCGATCGGGATATATTTTTGATTTGCGTTTGAATGGAAAAATTTGTAAAATGAAATAGAAAAATATTGAATTTCTATGGAAGAAACAATATCGCGAACGTTAGATAAAATATGATCCAAAACACGTTGTCCAATGGTTGCATAATAATCAATGAAGAAACAATAGTATGAAACAATAATAAGAAAACACAAGTGATCCGATCCGATCCGATCCACGATGGACGAGGATCCGTTCCGTAATGTGTCCGGGACCAAACTCGATACGATTGACTCTCCGGCCCCGGTGGTGGGCCCCTTCTAGGTCCCCTAACGGGACACACCGCAGACACGGCCTCTCACCTATACAACACGCTTTTACAATCGCGATCATGGGTATTGAGATCGTTTTTATTCGTAACAGGAGGGAAAATAGGAAGGGGAGAAAGGGGTGGAAGGGTGGGAGGGTGGTTGGTTGCACGGTGGTGTCAACTTCGAAGGGTATCCACCATTGGAGGTCGAACCTACGTCACTTTTCCTATAAGTACTCCTCCTCCTCCTAGAAAGGTAGATAGAATGACACGTGGTATGATTTAAAAAAAAAAAGAAAAAAAAAGAAGTAATTCAAGGCGTAAACAATACGCGTGTCGGACTAGAAATTATTTCCTTCCTTCTTTTTTTTTATATTCTCTATCTAATTTTGTATCCTTTCACTCGATATCCTAATTGTGGTGATTACAAAATTTAAATATAATGATACTACACGTTATGATTGCAAAACTAACTAATTAATTCATTCATTCATTCATTCATTCCTGACATTCTCAGACAACTCGAATCATTTTTATTTTTATCCGAAGTTACGGCAGAAACCACGTACCAACGTGTAATTTTTATTTCCGTTTCTATAACACATATATATATATATATATATATTTACCATCGTCATTGGGATGGTGCATATATTATAGTTTTATTTTTATTTTTATTTTTGTTGTGTTCTTTTTAACGAATGATTATTTTATTCGTATAATAAATATATTCGTTTTATTCGTACGATATTTGTAAAGATTTCATCGAATTATTGAAAGTTTTCATTCGATGAGGAAGCAACCATGCGGATTATCGTACTCTCTAATCGTATCTCGAATAAAAACGGCTTGCTCGATTTACACAGTGTATCTTTCTTTCTCTTTCTTTCTCTTGGTGAATAGATACACTTTAATAAATTCTAATCCAATTCGTGCGATCAACGATCCCATGGCCGACGAACTTTACAGATCCTCCTCCTCCTCCTTCTCTTTTTATTAGAAACTATACGAATTATATATTTACATACTTACATACACACAAACACATTCACTCAGACACACACCTAAATACGCGATGATCCGATCAAAGAATTAAACGAAGAAGAAGAAGAAGAAGAAGATGTAACGCAACGTAGGAAGTTTCTCATTGAGTTAAAACACGAGATAAAATAAGATAGTAAGAGACAGAGATATGTATAGAAACTTTTACCTTGACTATGTATTTACAATTCATTCGTGTGCGTTTCTGTATAATGTATGTATGTATGTGTGTACTTACGCGTATAGTTATACATATGTGCATCACATTGAAAACGCATATGAAAAAGCGCGCGAAACAAATCCTTCGTTGAATTGAATTTACGATCTTTTGACCACGTGCTTCTTGACATTTCTATATTCTCGCGATTGTAATTGAAGATATATTATGTAATATTGTGTTTGTTTTATTATTATTCTTCTTCTTTCTCATTCTTTCCTTTCATTTTATAAGTCTCTCTCTCTCTCTCTATCTCGTTATCTCTCTTTATCATTTAACTTTTTTTTCTCTTATTTCATTTACAAATACGTAAATATTACAATCGTTATCTTTCTTGAATAATATTGATTCTTCTTATCAAAATTCTCGAACGTTAATTGGATTCATTTCGCGTCTAACAGTTGCCGTTATAAAAATATACCAATCCCTTTTTTCGCATACATTAAAAAACATATACAAATAAATGATAAGAAACTGATTAGTTAATGACGTTTAACAGAAATATTGTTAAACGAGCTATTAAAACCCCTAACGCATATGTTGAAATGAAAAATTCTTCGTTAAATACTTTGACTTTACTTTCATTAAATTATAATTCAACAATAATTATAATGATAAATATATTATTGAAACCAATCAATTGTTATCTATATTCAACATATAAAAATACCGATATACTAATTATAAATTCATAAATTATCGTATACAAGTAGGTGTATAATAATTTATTTCGTAGATGATGAAAAAACAACGTGGGTTTTTCGTATCCTTATAAAAAGCAGGTGAACGGAGGGGGCAAAGCTTTTCGATAAGCAAGCAAAACGTTGATGCGTGTGTGTGTGTGCATGTGTATGTATATATATATATATATGTCGTACGAGGGCGTTAATCGTACTTGAAATCAATTCGCTCGAGGGAAATGGAACCGCAGAAGCTAGTACGCTAATGAACGTAGAAGAGAGTTACGAGGGGGCGTAAAAACGGTCCCCCTGCCATGACTTCCTGCCAATTGCGGACAATTTGCGATCATCTATGATCTCCCCGTACCCCGTCACCCCGTTAAACCGGTGTGGATGGTGCCTAAACGTAAGAGAGATAACGCGACACGATTTTCTTCTCTCTCTTACTCTCTTTCTCTCTCTTTATTCATCTTTCACTCTCACTTCTCTTTCTCTATCCACGTTATTACATATTAACAACATTTAACACGACCTACGACGTGCATACAATTTCCCACGTGACGTAATCACCAAAAATGAGTATTAATAATTAGTATATTAATATTAAGATTATTAAAAATAATGATTAAAGATAATAATATTAAGTATCTTCATATTACAAGGATTATCATCTTGTTATTATTATCTTATTTCGAGATAACATACATCGAATTGGATAAATCAATTCTTCTTATAAATTTCTATGCGTGTGTATGTATATATATATATATCATATCATATATATATAGCTCACATAATTAATTGAATGATCGTCTTGGTTATGGTAACGATGAGATAATATGCGAACGTACGTTTTTGATCCCTCCCACGTAGAGGAAAATAAAAAGAAAAAAAGACAAAACAAAAGAAAAAAAAAAGAAAGAAAGAGATAGTCTTAACGGTGCATGCAAGGTATCGGGAACAAAGGGCCCGGCACATTTATCAACGCGACATCATTTAATTCCACACGGCTTGTACGTGATCGGTTTCTCGAACGAGGGATTATATTTAAAGGGGTTATCGTTCATACGTGTACGTATACCTACCTATATATGTGAATACGTGTATAACAAACCGAATAGAAAAAATATATTTCCTAAAGGAAAACAATCTTTTTCGAATCGCGTTCATGATATTTATGTATGTTTACTCTTTTATGGGATATTTTTATTATAAAAAAAAAAGAAAAAACGGATATGTCGGAATACGAATCGTGTATTATTCTTCTTTTTAATATTAACGTGTTTCACACACCATCACTTTTTATTAGCACCGACTCTCTTGTAATATAATTACATATGTATATTATTATTATTATTACCGATTTTCTTTCCCACGTGTGCGTTGGAAATGGGACTGAATAAATCGTGAAATAATAACAATACTAATTCTAAGCAATTTAATAAACGGGGTGTTTTGAAGTCGATTGTATTCGCGCGTTCGAAATTTCGTCCCCCATGGGAAGAGAAATCGACTACGTGCTTCTACTCCTTATATATATATATATATATATATATGTATACATACGTGTATTCATTTTTCGCACGATCAATTTAATCATGATCGTCCGAGAAATATTCTTATATATATACTTTCATTATTTCTTTATATTCTTTTCAATCCGAGAAACTTTGTGATTTTTCCAGACGACTAACACTTTCATATTATTATTTTATACTAATCGAAAAAAAATTAAAAAAAAAAAATCGTATATATACGATATCCGAATAGTGGGTTTGGTCTTTCTTGTTTTTTTTTTTTCTTTTTTTCTGTTTTCAAATAATAAATCGGTTCACGTTTCATTAAGTTCGTTACAGTAGAAATACTTTAAAAGAAAAAAAAAAATCGTTTCACCTTTTTATCTAACAGACAACATTTTTCATCCCAGTGTTTCGCATTAACTTCATTATGAGCTTCAACGGGAGATCGTTATCATCGTGTATAATAATGCACGTAGTCAAGTTTTCTTACGTAACTATGTCCTCCAACCGGAAGAAAATATCCAGTACGTGGATATTATTATTTTTTTTTTTTTTTTTTTTTTTTAAACAAGCGTATATGTATATACATTTTTATTTTTTGTTTTTTTTTATATGCAAGAAGGAAAAAGAATTATCGCAACGAAAAAGAAGAAGACAATGAATAATAAAAAAAAATCGGCAAAGAAAAGATAAATGTAAATGAAAATGTGTGTGATGATCGATGAAACGAGAACTTTTGTTATACCTCCAGAACAAGAAACGAATCGTTTTGCATATAAAAAAGCTTCTCTTAGAAAAGAACGAACAGTATGATGCGTATACTTGCATACATGCATACGCGTGCATTGGAATTCGTGATGCAATCGGGTAATCGTATATACGAACATGCATTACCCATATCACTGGATATAATATCGAAAGTGAATCGCGAATTAATTAACAAAAAAAGACAAAAAAAAATAATAATAATAATAATAATAATATCGTAGCGATCGTTAATAAATAAATTATTATCTCAAAAATTGATAAAATATATAAAAAGAAAAACATGATTTTTCGTTAGAAATAATAATTCGAATAATATATCGAAATTCAAGTTACCGATAATCGTTCTTTTGATTAAAGGCGCGAAAATATGATTTATCCTTTTATAATATTGACTATGATGTGATATATAACACAACTTACGGATCGTTAAGAGAATAGATCTAGACGAGACGTTTTCCTCTTAATTAAGATTGTCAAAAACAAATTTTACTATTATCTTTTTTCTTCCTCGCGAATCACTAAAGCTTCTTCATGGATGCTGCAGTCAAAAGTCGAGTACTGTTTCGAGTACGCGAATCGACTGCAGACAAAACGTTATAACAGAATTCTCATAGCACACATATCCGTTCTCCATCCTCTCATTTCTGAGATCAGTTTCGAAACAGTTGCCCCATCTGATGGCGATCTAAAGAATTTACTTTCGTAGTAAGAACAATGATCTAAATAGATCATTGATCATTATCCAAAAAAATCTAATCTTAATTTTTTTCTTTTTTTTTTTAATTAACCATTTCAATAAAATAGTAATATATATGAATTATATAATTAATATCAGGAATATCCTGATATCTGATCGATTTAAACATTTTTTTTTCCTCCCCGCGTGCTATTTTTTATTGTCAATTGTTAAAACCACAATGTTTCCCCTCAAAAAATAATTCTGTACATTATTTTGTTCCTTTTCTTTTTTTCGTAATTCTCGACACGATTTTTGCTTTCGACTTTCGACATTCCTCTAAATGCCGATCAATTTAAAATTATTCTCTCGGTGATGACCATTTCTGTTAATTGCATTTTCTTTAAACGAGTATATACTCTGATACAAGTTTTCCAACTTTCTCAACAATGTTCCATGAACAAGCCGCAACAGACTGTCCCGAACAAGGATCGTCTTTAATAATATGATTATAATTTTTATTATTGTTCTGCATACTACCGCATTTGAATTAAAAAATGATTTTTTATTAGATAACTTTTACCGCGAATGACCTCGTAATTGATGTTAATGCGACTCTATTGTGCGAATATTTCTAATAAACTTTCTTTTTCCCGGACGACTAAGTCTTCCTTTTATACTACAAGCATACTTTCTTTCTATCCATTTTTAAATGCTACGAATGGTTACAGAACCAAACGAACATTAGCAACAAGAATATCTCTCTAACTTTCTTTTAATTCAATTAACAATATGAAGTTTTTTACACGGACGGACACGCACACGCACTCAATATTCCGTCGCTTATGGTAAGTTATATTTAAAAAAAAAAAAAAATAAATAGTATATCGAAAATTGGAATAATTATATTTCATTTTGTATGACTATATTTTCTTAAATAAAGTTTTTCAAAACAATTAATAGAAATTAAACTTCAGCATATTGTGTTTTGTCCTACAATAAATATTATTTCACATATTTTAATTATTATATATTATGAATAAATAAAGAAACAATATATTACTATAAAATTTCAATTTACACACAAATTTGATATCTGTCGTAGATTATTACATCCTTAATATCTGCTCTATCTAATTAAAATATCAAAACTGAAATCTTACATCATATCACTTTATTTATGTACACGTTAACGATAATAATTATTTAACTCTCATTGAGAATATATTGCAATATTAATTGAATTTTTGTAATAGATAATCATAGTAATTAGTAGCTCTTTTTTTATAATTAATAATTAATGTTATATATATTAACAAGAAGGAATGCTCTAATAATTTCTTCTCTATTGATAATTTTTCTCTTTTAAATTTGTCAAGTGTGATAATCTAAAGAACAATTCTCTAAATCTATAAACAATATTACATCTTATGGAAGTAAGTAGAATAATGACTATCCGATGACAATTCTGCTGAATTAATAGACAAGTCACCTGTACTGCAAGGAATAGTTGGTATATGCGATCCTTGTATAGTAAATCCATGATAATCTTCTTGACCTATTGATTCAATAGATGATACAAGATTGGCACTAGAAGTGTTTGAATTTCCAAGCAATGTATCAGGTGTATCTTTTTCGTGTAATTGGGAATCAGTCATCAATAAATCACATTGTGTGTCTAAACTGATTAGACTCGTTTCATCATCTGCTTTACTAACATCTAAACTGCCGTCTCCAGTAAAAGAAGGAAAATCAAATGTCGGGGAGGGCGTAATGCAATCCTCCATCAGTGAAGTTCTTAAATCGGCTGAATTATTTGTCAATAAGTTGTTTTGAGATTGATCATTAATAGGGTGCGAATAAACCTGTAGAAAGAATATTTAAATATTAAATAAATTACATTTCACGCGCGTGCACGTAAGCACGCATTTAATTACCTGAGGTATAATAGGTGGAGGTAATTGATAATTTTCAATATTATCTGAATCTAAATTCGTAGGCAATCTCTGACTTTGTGTTATCAATAACGGAGATTTTTCAATAGCTGCGGATACTTTGACTTCTATATCTTGTTTAAATTGTGTCATTCTACTTTGTAATTCGTTCGCTTCTTTAATTATTTCTAAATTTTTCGCTTTCAAATTATCAAGTAACGTTATATCTTCGCACATCAAGTGTAAGTTCTATAAATCGGATTTATGAAATAATAAAAACACATTATTCGTTTAATTTGAATGCGAAAGTCTAAGATTATAAATTAATAAGAAAAAAATTATATATTCACTTCACACATCATCAATGCAGATTCCCATGTATTAGCTGGTACTCTTTCTCCTGACATATACGCATTGAAATCTTTTTCAGCCATATTTAAAGATTCAGCAGTTAAGTTCTCAATAAAAGATACAGCACAGCACTAAAATTTGTTTTTCAAGTAATAAATTAATACTTCTTTTATATAATGAAAATAACTAATAGAAAATAATACTATACCAAATTCGTAAAATAGTATCCTCCTTCTCCTGTCATTAGTCTGCTTGCGTTACAAAACCTTGTTATGAAATTAATATTACTTTTAAGTCGTGCGGGATTGGCTTTTAAAACGATAAAAATAAGAGCTGGTAAAAATTCATCTGCAGATGCCGGACCATCTACGGATTGTTGTAACAATAAGAATATATTTCTACAGCAATAAATAACGCAGGCTAATTTTTCTTGTGGAGCTTTAGCAGAATCCATATTTAATAAATCTAAAAGAGAAATAATTATTTGATTTTATTATAATTAAACTATAACAAAAAAACATCTATATTACAAACCTGTTATAGATGTGTACACAAGTTCTCGAACTTCAGAACTAGTTTCGTGTATTCTACATTCTAAATTCTTCCCACTGACCCAATTTAATTGTCTTATTCTGTTAAAAATAAAATATACAAATTATTATATTGTATCATATACCCCAATAATAATTTTAATATATTTCGATGAACGTACCTCTTTTGAATTGCTAAATCTTTTTCTTCATCTGTTGTAAATGGTGGACAAAATAAAATTCTGTATAACAACGTCATAGAATATTTTTCGACGTAATCTAATAATCTTTCTTTGATATCTGCAGATATGTCTATAATAATAATAATTGATATTATGCGTAACAAATATTTCATCTATTTTTTAAAACAAACAATAAATGATATATATAAAATAATTACCTGCATATTTAAAACTATTTTCTAAACGTTTAGCAAATACTTGATAAAAAGTCTGGGTTATTTCAGACAATTCCTCTATTCTTTTAATATCTTTATTCTGAAGAATATCAACTACGAATGAATGTATACATTTTCGTACATCTTTCTCAACCGGTGTTTTTGCAATCGATGCAATAAGATCCCTATTTTCAGCTTTAACTTTTTCAAGATCTGGATTATCCTTAGTTAATTCGTAAAGTAATTCTTGACATCCTTGTACTTAAAAAAAGAAGAAAAATAATTATTAATGAATAATAGTATTCATATTACTTTAAACAGTAGAAATATGATTAAGATATATAAAAAACATATTACAGTAATAAGAAAATAATAATTTGAATACATTACATTTTGATGCAGGTTTACGAAAAGAAATATTTAATAATTTATACTTCTTTTCTTGTTGTGATTTCTTTTCTTCGTGTTTATGATATCCGGTAGGTAAAGTCTTATTAGACGTATCTCTACAATGACAGTAAACAACAAAATAACATTATATAAATGTAATTAAATAAAAATGAAAAAGGATACTCTTACACGTCGACAGTTTGTAAGTTTGATATATACTCTCTCTGTGCTCGTTGCTTTTGTAAATGTTCACGATGACATTTGCTGCAATAACCTTCCCATTCCGCATTGCCATAAAAACCACAACCATTTTTACATTTCAAATCAGCCTCGTCGATACGAAGCGTAGGTGTTTTCGTAGAATACATATTTTTATTGTTTTATTCTTCAACAAAATTAGAGAAATCCATAATATATAAAATATTATATATTTTATTAAGTTTCATACAAAAATACAATCTTAAATACTTCAATGTTATTACGATAATTTCTTCTATCTTGCAAATTGTATGGAATTAATAATTAAAGCACAAATTAAACATAACTAAAAGTACAATCATCTTTCACCGGTTATTATAGACAGAATTATCAGAAAGCAAAAGATACAAAATTTATCGTCTTATCTTTATTTTTATTATTTCTTTAACTAATTTCAAGTTGGCAGCACTAATTTAAAGCACACGAAAGGTATAGGAAGAAATAATAAGGAACTATCCAAAATCAGCACCGAATGTATACAGCACAATTTAAATGTTAAACTGCAAGTTATATTCTGCAGTTTTTATTGTATATCAACAATTGTTCATTACTTAACATTACTGTGAAATAGAAAATATATATAATATAATGAATATATTTATTTATCTTCTAAATATAGTTTAACGTTTGACAAATTTATCTACCCAGGGCATTTTAAATTTTATATACGTCTTTGAAAAAATGTGCATCTACATGCATATTATTTTTTTTAATTTTCTAGGAATATTCTCTATTTACTATTTCTGCAGTTCTTTATCGTTCCACCAGAGAAGAATTTAAATCCCTATAGAGTGCAATTATCATAAAAATGATTGGTTAAATGGAACGTTGTTGCAGTATTAATGAATGCTAGGTTTGATAGATGGCGCTGTATTAGATAACCTAACTTATACGACAAAGTACAATGCACTTGTGCTCACGTACATACATAGTACACGTGCATTTCATTCATGTTTTGAAATTAAGCGAATAGTATTGTAATAATAATTTCAATATATACGTGAAATCTTTTCTTATTTTATTTTATTGAATGAACAAAAATGTTTACTGAACCAAAATTGACCAATACTTCTCCAAATTTTGGAATACCACCAGATAAACAAAATCCTGTAAGTTTATTTATTTTTTAATATTTCAAATAATTGCATATATAAATAAAAATATCTTTTGTATGTATTTCAGTTATTACAAAATTTAGGAACTCCACATATAGATTCTTTTAATTACATGCTTGAAGATGGACTTTTTACAGCCACTAAAGATATACTACCGGTTCATTTACAACTTGCTAATGGCGATAAAATCAAATTATGGATAAATGATGTCTCCATTTATCATCCAAGTATTCCTTCAAATGTAATTGGTGTAAAAAATTATAAAATATATCCTACGGAGTGTAGACAAAGAGGTGCTACTTATAAAGGAAAAATAGCAATTCAGTTAGGATGGTCTGTAAATGGTAACGAAGGAGAAATGCTAGAAAAGGATTTAGGGTATATCCCGATTATGGTTAAAGTATACATTTTTATAATACATAATTTGTCTGTTAAAGTTGTTTGTAATAGAAAGATTACAATAATATATATTTTAGTCTAATAGATGTCATCTTAATAACATGAATCCGAGTGAATTAATTGCTCATAATGAACACGAACAAGAATGGGGTGGTTATTTTATAATTAAAGGACACGAACGACTCATACGGATGCTATTAATGTCCAGAAGAAATTATCCTATTGCAATTCGAAGATCTGGATGGAAAGCTCGCGGTGCACAGTTTAGTGATCTTGGATTACTTTTAAGAAGTGTTCGAGATGATAATACTTCATCAGTAAGCGCATTATTGTTGATGTTATTTAATTTTTCTACTTGTATTCTAATTATTGTTATTTTTACTTTGCAGAATAATACATTGCATTATGTTACCAATGGATCTGTCAAATTAATGTTTGTCCACAGGAAAACTTTATACTACATACCTCTTATTTTAATGCTAAAGTGTTTAGTCGATGTTTCGGATATTTTTATTTATAATGCTTTAATGGCTGGTTGCGAAGATGATTTGCATTATAGAGGATGTATTTTAAATATGTTACATGCAGTACATAGTGAAGATTTACATACACATGAACAATGTAAAGTATATATAGGAAAGATGTTTCGAGTTAAATTTTTTGAATTATCTCAAGATGCAAGTGATATAGAAATTTGTGATTTCATTATTAAGTAATTATTGTTTTAATAAATTGTTTGCTTATTTATTGATGATTGTTTTATCATCGCTTATACATTATTATTATATTACAGGCACTGCGTTACCATACATTTGGATGATCCATTCGATAAATTTTATTTACTCGTATTTATGACGAAAAAACTTTTTGCTGTTGCTAATAATAAGTGTGGCGTAGAGGGTGCCGATTCTGTAATGATGCAAGAATGCTTATTAGGTGGTCATTTATATTTACAAGTGTTAAAGGAAAAGTTATATGGATGGCTTTCAAATCTTAAGAATTTAATTATTAAACGTGCCAGAATTAATGGCTGTAATTATATTTTAACAATACGTAAGTATATTAATATTGATGTACTATTTATTTCAAATACTTCTAATATATATAAAATATAATTCTAATAATTGTGTATAACCCTAGAGGAAATGTTACATACAATGAAGTATGGAGGATCCTTCGAAACACAAATGGAAAATTTTTTGTCTACTGGAAACTTAAAGACTCCTACAGGATTAGGTTTGATGCAAACTAGTGGACTTACAATAGTTGTAGAAAATATTAACAGAATGCGTTACATGAGTCATTTTCGTGCAATCCACAGAGGTTCCTTTTTCCAAGAAATGAGAACTACAGAAGCAAGGCAACTTTTACCCGATGCTTGGGGTAATAATTTATTATATTTTTTAAATAATTTAGTATGAAATTATATTTGACATCCTTGTATAATTGTTAATCTTAATTATTCTAGGATTTATTTGTCCTGTGCATACGCCAGATGGTACACCATGTGGTTTACTTAATCACTTAACTATGAATTGCATTGTTACAAAACATCCAAATGCCAAATTAAAAGCTGCTATACCAACAGTATTATTAGATCTTGGAATGATACCTATTAATTTTGCTGATGATTGGAAAGATTCATATACTGTTATGTTGGATGGGAAACTAATTGGGCTTATCGATGATAATGCAATAAACAGAGCCGTGGATAAGTTAAGAATACTTAAGATAAAAGGCGAAGAGGTATGTAATTTTATTCAAATAATAAATAATTATATTAAATTATTTTTTTATTTATATACGAGAGGACTTAAATCTTAGGTACCTCCTACAATGGAAATAGTATTAATTCCAAAGAGAAAAGTACCAGCTCAATATCCAGGATTATTTTTATTCACTAATCCCGCACGTATGATGAGACCGGTATTGAATTTAGCTACCAAAGAAACAGAACTTATTGGAACGTTTGAACAAGTTTATATGGATATTTGTGTGGTACCAGAAGAAGCCTATGATGGTGTAAATATCTTTTTCCAATTAATTTACTTTTAATATAATTATATACTAATATTATATATATATATGTTTCTCTATTAATGTATATTTAACATTTGCAGTTAACTACTCATCAAGAATTAACAAAAACTTCGTTCTTAAGTAATTTGGCATGTCTTATTCCTATGCCAGACTGCAATCAAAGTCCAAGAAATATGTATCAGTGTCAGGTAAGTATCTTGCATACAGATAAAATACAAAAAAAAACAAAAATTATTATAAATTAGATAATGTCACAATATAATAATTTATAGATGAGTAAACAAACAATGGGTACACCATGTCACACGTGGAAACAACAATCAGAAACAAAATTGTATAGATTACAAACACCAGCAAGTCCCTTATTCAGACCAGTGCATTATGATAAAATAGATATGGACGATTTTGCCATGGGTATCAATGCAATTGTAGCTGTTGTTTCATATACAGTAAGTAATCGTAGCTGTATGGTGATCATTATAAAAATATCTATTAATTAATTTCATAATATACACATTATTTTTAGGGATATGATATGGAAGATGCAATGATTATTAACAAATCTGCTTATGAACGAGGTTTCGCTCATGGAATGGTTTATAAATCAGAATTCATTGATTTAAATGATAACAAAAGTTATTTTGCACGCGATCCGAATAAACCTTTTCTCGCAGAAAAACTAGACTCTGATGGTTTACCTATACCTGGCTGTATGATTTCAGAAAAAGATTATTATTATTGGTAAATGATTTAGAATCAATAATACTTATTGTCATAGATAAATGATATACCTAAATATGTTTTACTTATTATATTATGTTAAATTATTTATATAGTTATTATGACGCTGAACAATCTCATTATGTAACTGGAAAATACCAAGGAAAAGAAGACGTATACGTTGATACCGTAAAATTATGTGGTACTTTAAATCCTAATACTCCAAGAAGAGCCTGTATCACATTTCGTATTTTAGTTCGTATAATAATATACATTTTTTGTATTATTAAATTATTTAATATAATTATAAAAAAACATAAGTAATATTTTTACAGAGGAATCCAAGCGTTGGCGATAAATTTGCTTCAAGGGCTGGACAGAAAGGTATTTGCTCGCATAAATGGCCAGCTGAAGATTTACCATTCACCGAGTCAGGTATTATACCAGATATAGTATTCAATCCTCATGGTTTTCCAAGTCGTATGACAATAGGTAATTATGACCAAGCGTTTTAACATACATTATTTATATTTTAATAATTTATCTTTCGAACCTAAAGAAAATATTTATTGTCGTTTTTATTTAAGCTATGATGATCGAAGTAATGGCTGGAAAGTCTGCGGCTGTACATGGATTAGTGCACGATGCAACGCCATTTAGATTTGATGAGAATGAAACAGCAGTCGATTACTTTGGAAAATTATTAGAACGTGGAGGATATAATTTTTACGGTACAGAAAGAATGTACTCTGGTATAGATGGACGTGAAATGACAGTAGATATATTTTTTGGAATTGTACATTATCAAAGATTACGTCATATGGTATCAGACAAATGGCAGGTTCGTATTTTTCGATTTTTAATTATAATAATGATGTGAATTATGTGAAGAGACTATAATTTCTGTTTAAAAAACAGGTAAGAAGTACTGGTCCTATTGATGTATTAACGAGGCAACCAATTAAAGGACGACGACGTGGTGGTGGTGTCCGATTTGGAGAAATGGAACGAGACTCTTTAATATCTCATGGATGCTCATATCTTCTTCAAGATCGTCTTTTCCATTGCTCCGATAAAATAACCGTAAGTAGTGTCATTATTTTTTTATATTCTAACTCAAAAATATATTTTTTTTTTTTTTTTCAAATGTTATTTTCTAGGCTTTAATTTGTAAAAAGTGTGGAACGTTGTTAGGACCTATTATAGAATTATCAGTAAGTCCAACAGGTTTGACTGAAAGAAAACAAAAGTGTAAACTTTGTGGGGATGATACTTCTGTAGGAGAAGTTGATATTCCTTACATACTTAAATATCTTGTAACTCAATTGACTTGTTGTAATATTAATATTCAATTATCATGTACAGAAAAATGAAGAACAATTGAATATTTAACATTTTTATATATATGTATATATTTATTTTTACTAACATTCCTTAAATTTTAGAAATTTGTTTGTACTACTGTCTAGTTATATATTTGCTGCTATACAACATTTACAATTAAAGAATTTTGCATATATGTACATAATAAGATTGTCTGATTCATTAATTATTTATACGTGGAAGCAATGAATCAGATTTCACAGAATAGCAAGACAGTGGAATATTTTTTTTTCTTCCATGGACTATCTTGTTTTCTTGCAAATTATGTTTTTTTTTTTGTACATAATATTAATACACAGTGTGATATCAATCTATATAGATTATAAATTATTATATATCGTCTGAACACGTACATAATCAATATTTAGTAAAGGCGTAAGCATTTATATAATTGCTTATCCAAGAGGCTACTAACTATAACAAAATATTATTAAGCCTTAGCAGGAACTTGTGTTCCAGATTTACTTCCCGTTGTTCCAGATTTACTGCCCGTTGCTCCAGTTTCTTTTTCTAACTGTTTTCCTAAATATTCCCTATAGGCAAATGTTTATGCAATGAAATGTAATACATCTATTAAGAATTTAATTTAATTATTTCTTTTTTTCTTTTTTTTTTTTATTCTTACCAATTGTGCACCATAAGTTTTTGAACAGCAAGAAGAGCCTCATATCTTACATTTGGATCCTCATGACTCAACAATTGCATTACTCGTTGTTTACCACCCAATTGTTCAATAATACTAATAAATACAAATAGTGCATGATTTATACTATCAAATAATATAACATAAACTGTAATCAGAAATGATCACGTTAACTTACTGTTTTCCTCGTGGATAATGACGCACATACTCTCCAATATCAAAACTAGCAACGCTTAAAACAAGAGCATCTTTACTTGTTTCCAATATATGAACTAAGATTCGTAAAAGTTCATAATTCTTTTCATTTAATCTACTAGCATTTTCTCGCCAGAATTTTCCAGATTTATGAACAGGTGACCATTCGAGACGTCCAGATTTAACTTCCGTAGAATATTCATCAAATGAACTTAAATCTTGTACAGATGCTTGTAATTTATCATTCAAAAACTCTATATCATCCGTGATATCCTCGTCGTCGAATTTACGTTGCGATAGAATAGATAATTGTTTCAATACTTTACATTGAACCATTGCAATGCAATGTTCCTTGGCTACTTGACCATCCTCAACTTTTTCGATAAGATTCTGTTAAAGAATATAGTGAAATTAAGAAAATATATAATCGTTTGAATATAAATTCAATATATTTTTAAATATTAAAAAAATGAATCTTACCCTAAATACTGCGAGAATAATTCGTGTCACTTTTTCTTTAACGGAATCACTCAATATATCCGCAAGAATGGGTATAACATTAAATCTGTGCAAATAACAAATGTTATACGTAATTGAATTAATTAAACACTCATAAAAATTGTACGTATTTTATATATTTTGTATCCACGTACTTATTCATTTTTTCTGCGAGCAATGGATTAAATGTTAGTACCCATAGACAGAAAATAAGTTGATATTGTACTTGGAAGTTTACTCTGCCAGACAGAACGCTCAAAAGTGTTGAAATTCCATCAACAGAAACAAATGCAAAACGGTATTCATCTACACGCAACATCATTTGAAGACACCGTCCAACAGACTGAATATATTCATTATTCTAAACGATCAAAAAACAGATAATGGATGTAAGTTTTATATAATAATATTTGTTTGACGTACGAGATAACTAACAGCATTCAATTTACATTTAATATTATCAAAAATGAAATCATTATTTTATTCGGGTAAAAATCTAAAAAAGCAACTAAACAAACTACAAACAGAAAATTTGCTTAGTTACATAAAGATAATAAAATCAAATACTTATTCCAAATAATGAATTTGATATTTTGTCAATCGAATGAATGAAAGTCAATGTAAACTGATAGCTGTCCTGATACCTATTAATTATAATTAATTGTTAACTCAAAATTGAATTTTATTTGTGCTTTAATGAATGATTCTGCTCCCTGCACTACTTTCATATGCAATTTTTCCAAATATCAATAGTTATAATTAGTTATTACAAAACCAACCGGATTATGTAATTCGTGCAGTTCATTGGTCTCCCCTGCCTCCTCCATAGAAGTATCCTGCATTACTTCTGCATGCAAATCTGTCTCCTGAAGAGCTTCAAACTAAAACCCCATCTGATTTTGTTCATATATTCTACTCCTAACATACTAACGAATCATTTAACCCTTCACCGTATAAAAAGCAATAGAGATAATATCGTCAAATAAGTGTGAACTTAAATTATTAGATATTCATTTGATGTTAGTTTAATTAAATTCCCACATTTGTTAATTTAATTAATTTCCAAATTGTCATTCGTAACATATTTGATAAAACATATAATATATCAAATAGTATGGTTTATCAAGCATTTAGTATAAAGACAAGTAAGTTTAAAAAGGACGATTATTAAATTAGATTTTGTTTTGATTGTTCGGTTAAAATTGCTAAAACTTTAAATGCTAATAAAGTTTATGAAACATTCTTTCATAATAAGATCAGATTAATTCACAAAAGCACATTCTAATCTACGTAAGGTATTAGTAATATAAGTGCCTTGTTTATGCTCGACTATAATAAACATATTATCTAAATTAGATAGCAAAGCAAGATATCATTCAAGCAAATAATATATTAACATAAAATTAAAAAAATCATGCTTTACTAATATCCTGGAACAAATGATGAATTAAATAACAACATTTTTCTCATTTGTTTAGATTTAGATTCAATTATGTAAGTATTATTACCAAGCACTATACTTCTGAACACATAATTGAATATATTTAACAAACTTACGCTCAGTCTAAGTTGATCTTTCAGCCAAGTTAGATAAAATTGGAGATCAGTTTTTTCCATTAATTCATGACTCCAACAAGCTAACTTTGCTATAATACGAGAAGTCATATTTATTATAAAACCATCTTGCCTATTTAATAAATTAAGGAATGGTCCCCAAACTGATTCTCGTTTACGTGAAGAATGTTCTCGGAATATTTCAACGCGACTACGATCTTCCTAATAAAATTAAATATTTATTATATGCAAACATTTGAAAATAGGAATAATAACAGTTAATAGTTAAATACAGGAAATCGTACACGCGTATTATAGACAATGATATAGTTTTAAATTAAATACCTGAAGCATATCATCTATCATTGTAAGAATATACTGTGTAGTTTGTTCTTTTGAAATATGATCAAGAAGATTGAGAAAAGTCTTAGCAGCTTGGTGTGGATTTTCCTTCAGTTTTGCTTCCCGAACATTAGCATCGCTTGTATCAAAAGCTACTATGAAATCATAATCTTCTTTAGGTATCATTTGTGATCTACAAAATGAAAAGTAATACATATAAATGAAATGCATTTGAATGAAAAAACATTGAAATGCTTTTATTACAAGCTTAACCAGTTAGCTGTGATTGCTAAGTATACTTGTCATGAATAAATGATAATATTTATTAATATTATTATAATTGTAATCATCATTTTTCATTTGGATCAAAATAAAATAGGAAATGAAAATATACTTACTGTAAATATGACTGCCAATTGATTCTTTGATTTCTTATTTCAGCTGCTTGTTGCTGAAGAGTACTCGTAGCAGCCAGCATATCTGTAAACAATTAATATTTCAATATTTCAATAATTTATGTGACAAAATGAAAATATCACAAATAAGAAATAATAGAATATGTTTTGAAATCAAGGGAGTGGCATTGTCATATTAGAATGTCTATTTTATTAAGATTACTCACCAATTTTCTCGTCGGGTAACGCTGGGATAATTTCTTTAATATTTGCCCTTTCCACCATGTTTGAAGGCGATATTAAACGATGACGAATTTAATAAAAATTTTTTAAACGATTAAAATTAATGACTTTTAACTTTTATCTTCTTAAACTTTTCCAGTTGTCTCTGTGGTCACAAGACCAATATGCAGTGCCACCAACGTTATGATAAAACAGTTCAACCAGATCCACAAACTTTATAAAACCAAATATAACATATTCCTAAAATCGTAATGATTTTTTTTTTTAAGAGATTATAGTTTATTTAGAGTTTTTTATATTTTTTTAAATATCATATATTTTATAAGATGACTGTTTAAATATTTACAGGCCTAAATGAAGAACATGGATGAACATGAATGGAAATAATATTAACATATTTCAAATGATTAAACTAAAAGAAAAAACCACGTTGCAGGTATCAATATAACTCGTGATTTTTGTAAAAAGATGTTTATTCTATAAGTATTATTTGTGTGTGTATGTATAAAACTACTTTCTAACGATGTTTTTTTATTTTATTTTATTTTTCATGTATAGCCATCTCTTCACCTTATATATAGCTACCATCCTTGGAAATGCAATTTTGTTTATTTGTTTATAATTACGCGCAACCAAATCTTACTTAGTTTTCATCCTGTATAGCTAATTAATAAAACGAATTTGTTATTATCTTATAATTTTGATAACACATATGTTTCAAAATTTTTAAACAAAATCAAAAATAAACTTTCTATACAACGCTCTTTTACAGGAATCAATGAATTTGACAAAAATATAATCTTCTTTTGTTGCACATTTTCCTTTAAACAAAACATTCTATTCTCTGTAATGATAAATCTTTTCTTTTGCATTGAATAGTATAGTTAATAAAAGAAAGAAAAATAATAATAATAAAAAAAAGAGGAAAAACAAAAAAAATATTGTATGCGAGTATCTATAAAGTTATTTCTAAAGTACAATATCTTGTTTAATATTAAAATCTTTTTCTTCTGTGGTTCCTATTTCTGCAATCAATATAATAATTATATTGATATATCCAATTGAACTATAACGTCATTTCTTTTTTTATATTATCTTTCTTGTGTTTACATATATTTCACATAATGCGCGTATTTGTATAAAATAGATGTTATAGTTTATCATATCTAAGCTCTTTGACAACTGTATTATACTTCAATAATGTTATACAGCTTCATATCCCTATATTGTCACAATTGGTTAAAAGATTTCCAAGAATCTTTAAGTCTTATATAATATTAAATATAAATCTTTTTCTTTTTTTCTCCGTAGCGATTATAATCCTTGAAGAACGGAAGACTATTTATATAACATGGACATGTTTTTTTTCTTTCTCTTTCTCTCTTTCTCTCTCTCTCTCTCTCTCTCTTTCTATATATATATTCATTCATTTAGGTTTACCTAATTTGGACTATAGCCTGAATTATTTTAAATCTTTTACAAGTTATACAATATTTGTTCTTTCACGCATAAAAGAAGCACAAATGAAATTTGAAATTATCAATTAATATGAATTTCAATTATAACTATTACTTTTTATGATTAAAAAATATGGAGTCATAACTTTGTATCAAGCAATAAACATAGAAAATAGTCATTCGTTTCTTTTTCAATTTTTTTAACAGACAAATATTCATCTTTTTTTTTTTTTTTTTTTAAAGCTGAACGATCAACTTGTCATTAGATGTGCTATTTAAATTTCTTTTTTCTCTCTGTCTTCATCATGCATTTCCCATACACTCAATACCACAAAATATTATTTCTCTTCATATGTACAAAGTTACTTTCGCCGCCTTTTTCTAAATAACTAACTGTATTAGACATTTGCTTTGTCATTTGTTTTAATACCAATTCATTATGAATTGTTCAAAATACTGGCTAAGTTTTATGTATTTATGTTACCAGCTTTGTTTTAAAAATTGACATATACAAAATATTATCGTAATAAGGTTGATATAAGGTAATAAAATTACTGAATAATAATTTATAACATAGGTGGTCCAGTTATCATGAACATAATATATATATATATATGCAGATATACATTAAAAATCAGTGATTAATATTGACACTTTATCAAAATGGGAACTATATAAATAAAAAATAGAGGAAGACAGTTCATATATTCTATATTAGAAATTAAGTATTGCAAATTAACTGTATCCCTATATATATATATATATTAATTGATCCTGAGATCAAACATTGTTTTTTAGTGCTAATCATTCACCTAAATACAAATCGGGCTTTAAAGCAAATAAAATAAAACAAACAAAAACGTACAATACATCAATATGACAGTCTCATAAAATAGCAATTTCTATTCTTTTAGAAAAATTTCTCATCTCTACAAGGATCACTGATCAATTATATATATATATATTTATATATAAATATATTTCTTGGTAATTCTTTTTGCACACTACAAATTTGTCTATTTTATATTAAAATAAATATTTTTTTGATAAAACAAATTTACAAATTTACCAGAAATATATAAGATATTTTTTTTTACAATATAACAATAAAATTGTATGCTTTAAAGAGCATTTTTACAACAGTTATAACAATATCCACTTTTTGGCACATTATATATTTATATAGCGTAAAATTTGTAATATAGCATAGCAAAGTTTTAATTATATATGTATGTAAATATACATAATTTATGTATTTAATACAAAATTAAAGTTGTATTACATATATATATATATATTACAGATCTTACGCTATGTATTATTATAACGTTAAATCTGAATTTATCAGTCCATATTATGGCTGTAATAAAATACTTTAATTTGACGTTTAATTAATCATGTGTGTGAATTAATTTTGAAACAGAAAAATCTTTTGAATATGAAATATTTAATTTAAATAGTATATCTTTAAAAACTCCCGATGCATCTTTCTTTTTTTCAGTTTATATTATTTTTATTTATTTATTTAATTTCCTAGAGAAAAAAAATGTTTCATAGACTCGACAAACCGCAGTAGCAATAAGATTACCATCCTCGTTTTTGTTTTTTGTTATAAACATTTCAAATAATATATTCTTCGAGAAAATGTCATGTAGTATATCATGAATTTTATGCGTTATTTTCAATATATTTTGTATTCATTATTGGACCACTTTATTTTAGATTAAGATTTTGCAAATGAATTGCATTGTAGATTAATGACTATGATAATTGTTTATTGTTTTTAATTTTTTTTTTTTTTACGAAAAACATAAGTCGACTTTTCCAAATCACATGCTGACAGCATACAATTCTTATCAGAGACATACGTACGAATGTGCAAATGAACATTACCGTTATCTGTTTTCCTTTCCTTTGTTTATCACTTGAAATAAATTTAATATAATTAACATCGGGTTTTAGAACGAATTGTTCTTGAAAAATAAACAAGGAAATGAAACCATCGTTTGTCTACCTGATTTGTTTAATTCAACTTATGTAGCCGCTGTAATAATATTGTAGATTAAATATTTAAATCTATTGGAGCAGCATCATGGCTTTTAATACAGTTATTGTTTCTTCTAATAATGATTTATTCGTATGCATTTTAATTTAGCTGCCAAGCGCACTGTAAATACTATTTCATGAAAAGCTTAAATGAATATTTGTGCCTGCTCTGATATTTAAAGAAATATAATTCTATTTTATTTACTGATGTAACGCGTTACGTCATGTGTAAAAGAATAAAAAATGTAATATGAATTTTTTTTTAAATCGCTTTTTCCATTGGATACATACTAACTATTATTAACTATGAATTATTATTCGATTAACTACCTTATAAATAAGCAATTGGTCGACTGATGTTTTAAGTACACTTTTGTAACCGGGATATAAGACATTTTTATGCCATATTCTTAAGTAAGCAGAGAACAATATAAAATACTGGTTGCTTTATTACAATCATGAATAAAGGTAATTTCCGCCCCAATTACGAACTATACACATTATTGTAAAGAAGTCAATGGGACGGATTTGACCTATCTAAATAGATCGTAGCATTTTTTTAGTCCTACATCATATCAACTTTCTTTGTACAACGCTCATTATTGTAAAAGTAAATGCTCTGTGTGTCACCGTCAGTTATTTCTTTTTTCTTTTTTTTTTCAGTCTCATTTGCATCTACACGCATGCCGAACATTTCGAGCATAATTTAGGCCGCATCGAAATTGATATAGTTCAAGGCAGCGAGCATGCGAGTTTAATACGGAAGCATTTTGAGAGAAACGTTTTTTTCCTTCTTATTTTCTTTTAGACTTCAGCTTTCCAATATTCAGCTAAATTTATACGAACGTAACCCCCTCACCAAGTGCTAATATTATAGACCATGCGTATAATTCCAGTCATTTCGGTACTGGTTTTAACAGCTTTTTATTTACTTAGCGAATTCCAATTCCCTAAGCTTATGGACCCTATAAGCATGGAATCTGAAAAGAAAAAGTATCGTGAAAGTAATCGTTGAAAAATGATATCTATAAAAGATACATCAAAGTTAACTCACGGCATTGTTCACTGTCCCAACAATGATTTTAATGATCGCCTCGCAATAATTCCATTAACAGATTAAACGAGCTGCCTTCTCCTTCAGCACGTTTTGCACTCAACAATTCCTTGCCTACTTGACACGTTCTTTGTAAATCTGGAATCCTCAATAATAGTTCCCCAAATTTAGCAGGCATTTCTGGATATCTGGCAATAGTATATTGTTGAAGTGCCTGCAAAGCCTTTTCTTGAGAGGCCCTAACTTTGTCGGGTTCTTTCAATTCACTGGTGTCAGATGTCAGTAATACTATTACCTTTATTTAGAAACAGAAATGAAAAGATAATATCTAATTAATAATTATTTTTAATAATTATAGATTGAAAGAAAATCACATCCAATTGAAAAAGAAAAAGTGTTACCTTCATCGCAACGTATTCGTATTGATCCACCCTCAGCCTTCTCAAATTATTGGTGAAAGCTAGCATCCTCTCGATGCAAGTCGCTAAACCAAGCTGTCTGGCTTGTTCTAATGTGATCGACTTGCCGAGAGATACTCTTATTTCACCAGGAGTACTCATACTGCGGAAACAACAAGAGAAAAGCAACAACTCGCACCAAGAATTGATCAGTAGACAAATTTGATCGTCGATAGAAATATTTTTGAAAAGCGGCAAACTCTTACACCATTTAACTATTTTATAGAGACGATGATCGGCAATATTGCAAAGATTCGAAATAAAGTCCGGATGTGTCGATGGATTGCCATTAGAATTTCCGCACATTCGAGAATTACAATTGCCAACGTTGCCAGAGTTAGCCGATAATTGTTCGTGACTACCTGTCGAAGTCGAGTCTGTTGAACAAGGTCTTGCGATATTGTCGTCTCTTCTGTTATTAATATTATTAGTACCGTGTCCGTTGGTGGGACAGTCAGTACTAGAGCCATTGGTAGCAGATCCACTTCTACCTGAAGAAACATTAGCTCCAGCACCGTTTCCGCTTCCTAATAACATGTCACTGCCGGGAGCATTTCTACCTCCGCCCGAAGTTATCACACCAGATTGAATACCAGTTATACGATCACTGTCGTTGTAATGCCAAAGATGTTCCACGTCCATGATGTCTTGCAAAAGTTGTGGAACTACTTGTACTTTGTACGAATGATTCGAATGATGTCTGACAGAATAATGATGTTCACTGCCAGGCGGTGCAGGACTGCAATTACCAGCAGCGTTTATCTTATCGCCAGTCGTCATATTGTTTGCAGAACTACCGATGAAATTAGTCGGTAATGTATATGTACACTGATAAGTGCTCCTACCACCTCTGGTACGATCCTCTCTGATCGCTTCGAGCTTCATTCCCATATTGAGACACTTGTCGAATCGACAAGCAGGGCATTTCTTTCTTGTGGCAACGGTAACAGGACAAGCTGCACCCCTAAGGCACACATAATTTTTGCGATTCTGGACGGTCCTCTTGAAAAAACCCTTGCACGATTCGCACGAGAATATACCGTAATGAAATCCACTGATCTTATCACCGCAGATCGGACAGGGGCTATTAATTAACTGCTGTCTCGTGGAAATACCAGATGGTGCAGCAGGTATTCTACAGTCTTCTTGATCTTCTGTTCCAGGATGCCCATCCGAAGAAAGTTCCGATCCTGGCGCGGAAGAGGAATAATGGTGCGCGTTCACGGCCGAAGAAGCAGCCGTTGGAAGATGCAAAGGACTACCTTGTGCTACTTGTTGATGCTGATGTTGCGAGTGAGCGTGCGGATGTCGAGGTTGCTGGACGGGAGAATGCGTGGGTGGACTCAAAGAGCCATAACTGTAACAACTGCTCGAAGCGTCTGAATTGTTACGTGAAAGCGAATGAGAGAGGGAGAGTGACAACGAGGACGTCGAATTATTGAAACTATGTCGAGATAAGGAAAGCGAGGAAGAAGGAATAGGACTTCCTGCTCCCAAGGCGGAGTGTCTTGCAGCGTGAGGACTTTGTGTCGGAGAACTGAAGACACTGTATGCAGAATGAATAGCTGAATCTGGCGATGGTACCTACGATGATCAGATCAAACAAAAATATTATTTCTACAAACTTACAGGATAATAATTGTAAGTAAAGAAATAATCAGGAGAAGAATCATTTTTCATTACCTGCGATCGCGTGTGACTGTGTTTGGTCAAATGATGTCTTGGATTAAGAACCGGACTGTGATTTGGAGTAGAACTGTTATAACCGCCCAATAATTTTCCCACGAGAAGAGGTAAATCACTCTGTTGAGTTTGTTCAAGATTTTCGATACCACGTTGTTGCTGTAATTGTTGATTGTGACTTAAAGATAAGTTTCCCGAAAGCCCGTATCCTGAACTCGATCGAAAATCTGGTTCTGGTTTTATTGGAAACTTCTGTTCCATAGGTCCAGGACTGGAACCGCAAACTTGAACACCTTCCATCGACGTTTCTTCGTGATCGTCCTATTGGAAAATAAAGTCAATTAAATAATGTTGGCTAATTATTATTGCAAGAAATATTTTCTATGCAATATATCATAATAATAAGGGGAGATGTGCAAAGGTTTGTATAATTTTTTATTAGCGTATTCACCTGATTAGTAAGGGTATTCGAAGACATTTCTTGATCGGATAGCTCTCCTTCCCATGACATAGGTCTCTCTGGTTGTTGTTGTTGAGACGTATCGTTGCCGTCGCAAGCTCCGCTTTCACCTTCGCCATCGCAATCGCCGATTTTCTCACCGCTCTGATTTACGGAGATATCTCGTTTCTTCTTGGTTCTTAGATTGACACCGCGGAAGTCGATCTTGCTTATTTCACCGTCGCTGTCGTCCGCGTCGTCGATATTCGTGGCATTTGAACTGAGAATACCGATCCCGATGCCATGCGAGCCCACGTTGCTGCTGGTGCTACTCGTGCACCCGAGTACCGAGCCGCAATTTGAAACTACGGACACCGTCACGCCATTTTGACCTCCTAGATATTTACAGATGCCTTTCCCTACGAAACATTTCATTGATTACTTTTATAATTATTTAAATCTTATGGATATTATATTAATTATATCTATAATAAAAAGTTCATTTTCTTATAATAACCATTTGAGTCCCAAGCCCCAGATCTTTAAATTTCATATTGAAATATTGAGTCTCCCTAACGCTACGAATTTTTCTCTCGATAAGATTGTCTTTTTCTCAATAAGAGCCCCCCTCCCATTGAGACTCAAATGGACAAAATTTTGTCGACATATTTAATTGTTTACCATCGTGCATCTCGTGATGCGTAGGTGGGACATTGATCGCAGTTACGGAAACGTTCTTCCCCGTTTCCGTGGAACGAGTAGTGGTCATCGTGGAAGAATTACCGATGGACGATGAAGAACAACAGGTGGACGAGGACGTTGGTGAAACCGATGAGCCCACCGATCCGGTGGAGGGTGCGGTGGTGGCGGCGGTGGCAGAAACGGAAGTGGTGCCGCCGCTTGTACCGGAGGTAGAAGACGACGACGAGTTAGATCCAACGGAACCGGACGATTTCCAGGATTGCGTTGACGGCCACCAGCCTGGGCCAGGTCCCGGGCCATCGCCGGGCCCGTTTTGCTCCGACATCCTCAGCTGGTTATACTCCTGTACGCTCTCAACGCTACTCGAATCCTCTCGATCTTCGTAAAATTATACACCATCCTGAGCGCACCTTTAATCCACACCCGTCCGTCCGTCTGCCTTTCCCTTCGATGAGACTCCTCAATCAATTATAATCAACTTTTGTCCTTTTTTTTTTCTTTCAATACCAATCAGATTTCCGTCAACTCACAGGTCTTCCTTTTTCTATAACTGAAAAGAGACAAATGTCGTATTGTCATCGGTTACGATTGAAATATGTGAAATGTTAACAACAGTAAAATGTCCCTTATTAAATTATTAGTAATATTTCAAATGAATCGTTGAAATATGGAAAGATCGATATTGAGAGTATTAGACTTCCCCTTACGGATTTTCTAAGAAAAAGAAAAAACAAAAAAAATACGTGTACGAGATGAATATCATAATTTCAGGTCATTGCCCGCGTGCCACTAAGATTGGAACCTGTGTCACGCACCATTTTTCTACGTCCATCTTACACATATTATCTTCAGGTCATTGATTCACGCTCTCTTGGATGATGCTACGTGATTCCCATGATAGAATGCTGCGCACAGTTGTGTGCACTTCGTCTATAATTCAAAAGAACTCTCATGCATATACATGCATACGTAATATACATATATTACATAAGAGTACGATGTCAAAGGCGCATCGAGTGGAACATTTTTAGAAATTTTATATTTTAAAATAAACCTATTCTATGTATATTTCGTGTTGCAGTGCTTTCTCAACAAACGAGAGACAAGAAGAATCAGCAAAGGTACAAAAAAAGAATAGGAAAATCTTGCGGTCCCCATCTGCGGTAAGGAAGGACACAGTTGCAGACATATTCTACGATTCCTTTGATGCATCAGCAATGGTAAGTAACCAACGTGTGTAACTTACAGGAGGTATTCATTGCACAATTATATTCGAGATAATAATATTTACAATTATTTAACTAAGAGGAAATCCTACTCTAATCTTATTTTCCTAATTACAGATTAGTATAATATACACCTATGGATTTTATGATTCATATAAATCTAATACTAATAATACTTAAGGAAATTGATCCTTGGTAATATAAGCGTCACCTCGTAGACGCAAAATGTTACATGCTCGTTCGCAAGTCGGAACTACGACTGGGATGATAATGGAAACGACAGATGAGACAGAAAGAAAGAAAGAAAGAGAAGAGAAGAAGGGAGAAAGAGAGAAAGAGAGATAACGCAAAAAGTTGCGGTCTTTCGCGAAGAGTCATAGACGGTCGAGAATCGTGCTCTTCTACTAAGTCGTTGCATGGTCGGGGCCACGGTGGCGGCTATGGCTATGGTTATGGTGGTGTGGTGATCATGGTGGTGGTGGTGGTGGTGGTGGTGGTGGTGGTGGTGGTGTGGCGGTTGCGGTGGCGGTGGCGGCGTCGCCCGTAAGGTCAAGGCCCTCTGCAAGCGCCCTACCCGACTCTTATGCACCTTCGGGGTCACGTGACGCGGCTCAAGGTCTTCTCTCCCCACTCCTGCAAGCATTGCACGGCCACGCCATGCCACCCGCCGTTACCACCGACGGTGCAACAAGCGTGTCCCCCTTCCTCTTGTTGCCCTCTTGCTTCCCTACTCTTCTCTACCCTACCCTACCCTACCCTACTGTACCCTGCCCTACCCTTCCCTTTCCTCTCTGTCTTCCTGGCCCAACTCTCTTGTCCCTCGTCGTCTTGAATGCGCCTGCTGCTGCCGTTGCTGCCTCATCTTCTCGGTCGTTCCAAGTCGCGTAACTTCTCTCCCGAGGAACTTCTATGAGCGTGGATTCGGCTTTGAGCCGTTAGTACAAGTACCGTTTCGTTTCTCTTTATAGATATATATGTATATGTGTATATACGTACACACATCTATATATCTCTATGTACACGCGTATGTATATACACGATCTTGCAATAATATTTCATTCCTCTTCTCGTTCATTAACGTTTTTTTCTCTCTCCATTGACTCATTTCTTCTCACGAAGTTTCCATCCTTCGTTTCATGATCATATTTTCGTATTTTTTTTTTCAAACAAAATCGACCTTCGTTTTACATAACAAAGTGTTTATTAACGGTATAATAAAGTGTTCAATTATCAATTAGATTCTTTAGATCACGTTTGAGAAAATTCATTTGATAGGTAGATAAATACATAGATATATTTCAGGTGAATCTATTTCTCACTTTACACGGGGGAGGGACCATAGGGGAGGAGTAGTATCGTAACGATTTAATGCGTGCACTGAGGTGGTTTTCTATTATAACCGCAGCCTCGAACAAATATGATCTCTCCTCTAGAGAGATATAACCAAGAGAACAAAAGCTATCCAAGTTTTCCGTGGGTAATTTCAAAAAAAAAAAAAAAAAATGCCATAACTGTGGTTTAAAATGTCAAGGAATTCTAGACGTAAGATTAGGTAAGAAAATGGTGTTACAAGTAATACCGTTGTGTGTTCTTTAAGTATCTCATTTCAAAGAACAATTTCATTTGAATTTTGTTATCCTTTCTTTTTTTTAACAAACCAAATTTGTTTTTAGTTACGACAACAACGAGTACGTGCAACCAGCAACAACAACAACAGATTTCAAAATTACGATTCGATGAGACGAGTTGTTGTATAAACGATATGGCAGGTGACACGGAAGAGAGAGATCGACGACCCACGAAGATTACTATATGTACGACGACGACGACGACGACTCTATTTTAAGCGGGTCGAAAGTATACACCACGCCAGGAGGAGTCCTCTCGTGAAGAGAAGTGTCTCTTCTCTCACAGAAGTTGACCGTGAAAGAAACGCAAAAGAAGAGACGAGCTGCTTGCTGTTCTGCTTGTAACTGTATTACGTTTGCTGTTGCTGTTGCTGCTGCTGCTACTCTCAGTCGGCAGTCTCCTCTTCCTCCTTCACCTCCTCCTCCACCTTCACCTCTTCTTCCTCCTCCTCTTTATCCTCTTCGTCTCGTCTCGTCTCATCTCGTCGTGTCGTTCGTTCTTGTTGAGGAAATGCGAGTCAAGTACAACGTCCGCTTGCGTCGGCGTCTCCTATCAGGGATGATGATTGTTCGCAATGCATTTTTTACGGGTCGATCATTCAAAGAAGATCACACACACTCTCTCTATCTATCTCTTATACTTCGTTTACGATGATTCATAAACAAGGAAAGTCGTCTTTGATAATCTCCTGATTTATTTTTCTTTTCTTTTGAATTTAATTTAATTATCTCAAGAAAAAAAATGGACAAACTAATCTGATCATATGTACAATTTTATTATGTTACTTGAGTAATATAATTATGAGATAATTAGCATAATAATAAGTATGGATTGGATTCGTTCATGAACGAAATATGAACGGAAGTCGATCTTAAAACATTGTGTGTGTGGTACGACACGAAGACGACGACGACGACGACGAGTATTCGAACGGAGGAATGAACGAACGAACGAACGAACGAAACAAAACGGTACCTCGAACTTTAAGTCTTTCTTTTCTTTTACTCTCAAAGGCCTTCTCTTCTCGCCGCGTATATAAAACGTCTCGCTTATCTCATGTTGCACTTCCTTCGTCTCGCACGTGTGTTTTTCTTCGCGATACCGCTCTTCCTCTCTCTCTTTCTCTCTCTCGTAAGAAATACGATGTATTGAATTCACTAATGTAACTATACATGTATGTACATATTATTTATGCTCACGCGCGCGTGTGTGTGTATACTTTTTTATGTGTTTACATATATAGAAATAAAACTCGAATGGAAAACAAGATAAAATATTTTCTAGTCTCTCTCTTTCTCTCTAAATGGTTCGAATTAATAATAATCGCGTTTACTACGATGAAACATGATTCCACGTTCGTTGTCGTGTGTGTTCGATACGAATATAAGATTAGACAAAGCTACCGTAGAAGACTAGACAGAGTGAAAGAGTGAAAGAGAAAGAGTTAAACTGGCTTTGTCGAGAATTTCCTTTTGATACTTTACTCATAATATGTCGCCGCTACTTCGTCGTCGGCAACCCGACCGATGCAAACAAAGGGCAAGCCCAAAGAATGTCAGTCATATTATGCTAACTATAGCGGACCCTTTCATATTTACTTAGTATGTTTCATACATTTCTAAAGGATTAGTTAGAAAATATGGTAATAATATTCTTTGATTAATTTAAAAAAATATCCTTATAGTTTTGTTTGATTTCATTTAAATACTGTTATAATATATTATATAATATATCATTACATTCGATTCAAATATATTATAATATGTTAAAATAATGTTATAATAAAATTTTGCAATGTTCGTTGCAATGCAACCGTGTGGATAGATATTCCGTGAAAATTCCTTGTCTCTTAGGTTGTGTTGTATGTTGTTACGTTACGTTACCAACAAGAAGCCTTCGTTCTCTGTGGAATCTCTATCTCTATCTCTATCTTTCTCTCTTTTTCTATCTTTCGTATCAGTCTCTCTATTTCATCGAAGGTAGGCGCGAGACTCGCGCGTTTTCCTTTCACCCGGGCCAGTGGGCCTTGTCGAGCGGGGCCAGCAGCAGCAACAGCAACAGCAACAGCCACAACCACCACCACCATCGCCATCGCGCATATCTTTGATATCTCACGAATATATAGGAGACCCACCGAGTGTCGGAGGATACCCATACCCAGTGGCCTGAGCTGCGTGTCGATTAAAATTATTATTACCAGCCGTGGGGCATTTTTGACCGGCGTAAAGAGAAAGAGAAAGAGAAAGATAAAGAGAGAAAGAGAGAGAACAACCGGTTCGATTCGTGAACGGCTTGCGAGCAGCTGTCGTCTCACTGGGACCGAACACAGCCAGGCCCCCGCCGCCACTGACATGAGAGAGTACCGAGAGACCATTTTCTTTTCCAAATGCACCATCGTCCAGATATCCCCATGTCCCCCTCTACCCTCCCCCTCTTTGATCTCCGTTCAATCTTTTTCAAAACCTTCTCTAAATCTAACTAGAATAAATTGATTTCCTTTTAAACGATTTTCACGATTTACCGATCACAAACGATTGAGAAATTGATTTTCTCACGAGGGTTTAACACGTTTGAAATATGATATACGAGAAATAAGATATAGAAGTTGTTATTTTAATTGATGCAATAAAAAAATAAACACGAGCGAGTTATCATGCAATGATTATTTACGAGAATAAGAGATTAGATTTTCATCGAAGTTTGTCTCGATTTAACTCGAAGAAAAACAATATAAGATATAAGTATATATATATAATAGATGTACATATGTATATATGAATAGAATTTTTTTCCAGGCATAATTTTTTTTGTTTCATCCGGAAATTGTTAAACGATTCGTCAGTCCACCCCTCCCTCCCCCACCCACTCCCAAGTCCCGATGATAGTGGAACAGAGAGAGAAGATATCTCGTTCGACACGTCATACCTCAAAGATCGAGATCGGGAACGCCAGTATACACACACAGACACATACACAGACACACACCTTCTTCTCCTCGTTAGTAAATACCTGTTACTCTCGGGTCATTTGCATTTTCGATCGTCCGCGTCAGAGGACAGGCTCGCCGCTGCTGCTGTTTTTCTTTTTTATTTTATATTCTTTGCTTTGAGAGAGAATAAAAATAAGAAGGGTGTAGAAGAAGAAGAAGAAGAGGACGGAGGGAGGGTCTTGATTTTTCTCTGAGAATAATACTTCTTCTTAAGACTCGTGGAACGCGGCGAGTGTATGTACTCTTGCACGCATCCGACGCGCATACGTGTGTTCGATTGATGATGGTGGTGATGGTGATATGGTGGTGGCGGCGAGTTAAGTTAACTACTATCGAATCTCCCCGCTACCAAAAGAATGCCATACCCGAGAGAGTGCAACGGAGAACGGGAGGCCGGCCGTGCGACGCAGCGAGATCGGTGCACGTAACTGCAGTGGCGTAGTAACCGCTTCTTCGAAGGAAAACCAACGAACCAATGAACCAACCAACCAATCGATTATTTCGCGTCTCGAAAGAAGAACAACCCTATTATAGATGATATTTTTCATTTATTTTTTATATTAAATAATCATATATCGAATAATAATTCACAGAAACAACGCAATCTTCAATAAAACGAATACTTGCTTCATTTTTTTTACATTAAAACAAAGAAAAAAACACTGTCATATAAATTAGTACTCAACGAGGGGGGGGGGAGAAAAAAAAGAAGAAGAAAAACGTATAACAAATTTGCAAGGTTCGGATTGCGGGGTGGCGAGCGATGGGGTGGACAAAACATGGCGTTGTCGCAAGAATGACCCTACAACACATAATATCCGAAGAATGAACGGACGACGAGGAAGGGGGACGAGGAAGAGGAAGATCATTCCCGTGGTAGAAACGAGTGATCGAGGTGCGGTCGAGGAGCCGGTGCGTCGAGAAAGGTTCATCAATATTCATAAGTCAAGCTAGGCCTATCCGCGTCTCAAGGATTGAGGGAGCTTCCAGCTTGTGTGGACTTCAGAGAGCTCGTGAAGTTGCGTGGCGTGGCCCTCTCTCTCTCTCCTCTCTCTCTCTCTCTCTCACCTCTCACTCTATGTTCCTTAGTGTGTGCCAAGAGAGGCACAAAGTGGATGGGCATAGAAGAGAGTGTATGTATGTGTGTACCGCGTTGATTACACATGGGCCGTCGTCGGCAGGACACGAGAGAGAGCATTACAAGAAGGTATGTATATAATGTGTATGCGTGCATTTATATGCGTATGTGTACTACGTGGTGCACATAGAAATGTATGTATACAGAAGGAGGAACGATAAGATCGAGTAGAAGGAGCCTTGCGCAATCTCGTATAGCGATTACTACGCCAAGTGTGGATGTGTATATGTGTGGAGTTCTCTCTCTCTCTCTCTCTGTATATGTGTTATGTTCACGAGAGAGTACAGCAGCAGCAGCAGCAGACAGACAGACGGACAGACTCGTCGCCTTTACCTCCTCCGCCTTCTACCTCTTCATGACACCAATGACGAGGACACGTCTGTGCGATTTTCGCAACGTAACGTTGAACGCGTGCGCGCATCTCATGCGTACGCGGATTATGCACTCTTACATACATACATATATATGCTTTATACTCGTCAATCATATATACGTGTGCATACATTCTTTCCATCGCATATATAGTATGTGAACTTATTATACATTTATACACACGTGCGTCTCGTTATATTAATTGTTAAATGACTGAAGTTTTACGCACATTCGATGATTCCACCGATAACCATAACCACCATCATCATTACTATAACAACAATTACTGCAACCAAGTCTTTGGACTTGGATTATTCTAGTGCGATCTCTAATTCGATGTGACTACTCGTTGTGGGAACAAAACGAAATCGTTCCGTCCCTGACAAGAAGATATGCAACGTCAAGGATGCACGTTTCTCAGGATAGCTGAAGATTAGCGATCGAGAATGTAATAACGAGACGCGCACAGCCTTTTACGATCGTTTACGACCTACTTGAAATCGAGCGTTCGTTCTTTCTTTCCTTCGGTTCTTTCCTTCGTTCATTCGTTCGCTGTTAAGTGAGTTACGTCACGACGCGAGAGATCGCTCATTTTTTTTTTTTACTTTTCACACTCGCGATTCGAATCGTCGCGATTGAAAGTGCGAGAAGGGAGACAAGACTAGCAAGCAAGCCATCGATCCACCTACGAAAGAATCCAGGTGGGGCATGTTAAGAACTATAATTATTCATTTGGCCTTCCGTATTGCTTATACATATATATATATATATATCTAGATACATGCATGAGGAAACGATAAGTTACTTATCGATATATTATACCTATATTAATCTTTTTAAACGTTCAGCAGCAACAGAGACTTGGAAAGTCTTACTAATACTACTAATAGTTACCGATGTTATTCACAGGGGAAAAGTATGGCGACCGAATTGCTCGGACATTAATATATCGACTCTTGCACAATAGAAACCGGATCGCGAAAGGTCCATTCTGAAGTCTCTTGATCTCAAAAAACGTGTAGCACGCATTAATAGATAACGTGAACGATCGCTTGACCGTTCTCTATTGGATCTATCCCAGAGCTCTTGTATTTGATTTATTTCTGATATATATAAATATATCTGTATGCATGTACGCGAGGGTGGGTTAAAAAGTTTACAAGACTATGTCACAAAATAATAGTGACAGATAAAAGACACACACATATATGTATAGGATAGATCAGACGACAGGATTAAACTATAATTATTCTTATATATATTTTTTTTTTTGATTAATAAGAATTATAATTCCATTCAATGTAAAATGGAACTCTCTAATATCCAAACCTTTTACCGTTGACATGCTTCATTATCAAGACATTCTATTATCCGAACATGCTGTAGACACTTTCCTGCTCGTGTTATCTGCTATCATAACAAATGGTCGACTGCAAGTAATGTATTCTTTTGTAGGATATTATATTCGTTATATATTTATTCATCATATTACAAACCTCCCAATTTAGTTTTCACGTTATTACATCATTCTTTCTTTTCTTTTTATTGTCTAATTACTAACTCTCAATCATGATAAGAATTACTATACGAACCATTCCTTGATCCGAACGGTATAATAATGTTTTCCTATTAATTCGGATACTGGATGTTATTTCTAACTGTAAAATAATTACATTTTTGATCGTTCATTTTGATAAACAGTTAGAAACGTAGTTTTCTCGTGGATTCCCCGTGAAAGCAAAGCATCGTAGTCGTCGGAGGAGTATTCGGTTTCGGGCCAATGAGCTCGAATGTATATGACAAATACAGCAGCAACAACAATACAACCAACGACAACGACAAGAAAGATGACGACAAAAGCTATCAAGGAAGAAACGAGAACGCGTTATCCTAGAGTAAAACACGGTAATCCGGTATCGTGTACGTAGGTGGAACATCCAAGGCAAAACGGTGCCGATCTTTTTCTTCGGCTCGGTGCTTTCGTCAAACGACGAAACAACACACCAACTCTCTCGTCCTCAGCTTCGTCCTCGACGCGTGACGTCTTACCAAGACTTTGCGTTTCTACATTCTTCCTCTTTTTTTCTCTTTTTTTTTTTTTATTTATCTGTTTATAATGTAGATATAAATGGTGTATCGTGAATAATTATATGAAATTAAATTGAACAGATTTTATATAATTCCAAGGATAACTCCTGATAATATTAATATTGGGAAGTGATAGTAAAAATATTTTTTAAGTTAACAATTTTTCTGTTCTCACTTGTTGTTAATTATTGATTCTGTTATACTACTCGTTCATTGATACCGATTACCGTGATTTTTGCAGAAAATAATTGAATTAAAAGTGTATCCAAAAGTAGTGTCTTTTTTTTTATGATTAGTTGAATAGGTAACAGCTGTTCACTACTATGCCACGTGGTATAGAATTAAATGACTTATTGTTAGAGAAACAATGAATTCGTTTCTATAAGCTGTAGAAAGTCTTGCTTTACAACAGCGTATTGTATGGATAAATCAAATTGGTTAAAAAGTCAAACAACAATTGGTGGTGCCATTGTGTTCCTAAGTCTGGTATCCTTTGAATTTGACAATAAGCCTAGAACGAATCAAGTGTTATTCTTAACGGAATCAAACTCATTGAAATGATATTATTTCGAGAGAGTTTCAATCTTTGTAATAAACAAATTTTCATCTCTCAAACGAGATTAATTTCGAATTAAATTTAATTACAAATTTACTATGGACATTTGTGTCAATGATGCATCTATGTATTATTGTGTTACATAATTGAAATGTAATGACCAAAGCATAATCAGTAAAAACAATCGTGTAGAATGTTGTGCATATGAAAACCGCTACAGGATAACGCTCCCCTCCCACCCCCCGCCAAATCCATTCGTTCCCGTTTCTTTTTCTTCTTCGTTAGTAGTGGAACGCATATAAGATTTTCTCAACCCTATCATCTTCCTCCTTCGCTTGTTCTTTATCCATCTTTCTTTCATCTTTAAGAATTATTTTACCTGAAACCATCCTTTTCGTACTTCGATATTATTTTTCCTATCATCTCGAGAAACGCGTATTTCGACGATTCGGTTACGCCGATCTTCGTTCGGTAAGAAAGAAAAAGAGAAAGGGGAGAAAGACGGACGGACGAACGGACGGAAAGAAAGAAAGAAAGAAAGAAAGCAAGAGAAAGAGAGAGAAAAAAGATATCGAGCAATTCGAGGCGAGGCAAGGCAAGGCAAGGTGAAGTGAGGTGAGGTGAGGTGAGGTGAGGTGAAGTAAGGTGAAGTAAGGTAAGGTAAGGTGAGGTAAGGTGAAGTGAGGAGTAGTGAGGTGAGGTGAGGTGAGGTGGAGTAAGGTGAGGTGAGGTAAGGTAAGGTGAGGTGAGGTGAGGTGAGGTAAGGTAAGGTGAGGCGAGACGAGACGAGACAAGAAAAGACAAAACGGATTAAGAGAGAAAGAGAGAGAGAGAGAGAGAACAGGGTACTGGGAGGGACGAAAGGGCAGAGGAGGAGGGAGAAAGAGAGATGTCGAAGGGAAGAGAAGGGAAGAGAAGGGAACGAGGAGACGAGGAGAAGGAAAAGGAAAAAGGAAAGAGCGAGAGTCGAGGATCATGAGAAAGAGACGAATACGTGAAGCACAGGATAGGACGGTGTGTGCGAGTAACAGTGACTCTCCATTACGTTCCTTCCTTTAAACCAATTTCATACATTTCCTTTCCTACATAGTTAAACGAGAAACGTATCATCCTTTTATAGATCGACCTAACCGCTTTCTAAGGTCATCGACAATATACTTATACTTTTATAATCGATCGAATGGTGTTTCGAGAAACGATAAAACAACTTACACGTTCGATATTCTTTACCCTTAGCAACTAGACCGTCGAAGTCTCTTCCGGTCAAACCGGACGAGATCCGTCGTCTAATCTTCGTCCTTGAAGAAACGAGCTTGATAAAATTCATTCGGTTTCTAATCGTAATTAAATATTTTATTAAGTAATGTATATTTTTTTCTTTTGTTTTTTTTCCTTAAAGAAGAACGATGCATATGTAATATTCATTTTAGATAATTATTTTATATCAACGATATATAGGATATATCGAAGTGTGGTATCGATAATAATCTTAACAAATGCAACTCTACGTTATTATGCCAGATATTTATTAATTCTTCTCATTGATAATTAAAAGATAGAAAAAAAAAGAAATGATCTTCTAATTGTCGTCAAGGCAATTGGAGAGAGAGACAAAAAAATAAGAAGAAAGAACGCAAAGCGTCTCCCGTCGTGGTTTGAGAGACACTGATCCCGTGGACTATCGTGTTGAGGGTTCAGTGGTGGGGATGGCGGAGGTGGAGTGAGGAGAGCGGAGGGGCTCAAGGCCGGTCGCGCTATGAAGCCAGAAAAAGCTTGCACGCCGAAATATCAACAAGCCTTTTCCTACTCCTCTCTCTTCTTGCATCTACCATCTTCTTCTTTTCCTTGATTCTTTCCTCTCTTTCCTCTCTATCTTTCTCTCTTTCGTTTCATCGCACGCGCCACGTAAAATCTCAGTCGCCAAATGCGAACGATGATCGCGAAAGATGCCCTCGGCGATTGGATACATGCTACTTTCTATGTATATGTATATCCATGCACACGTATGTATTGTATCGTCGACGATCGGCCGATTTTACGAACGTTCCCGAAGGAAGAGAGATTAAACGATAAAAACGTGAGCAGAGAGAGAGAGAGAGAGAGAGAAAGAGAGAGATATGAAATACGAGTGAAAGGAGGAGTTGATAGAATGGAAACGAATAGACTTCGTATTCGGACAGGTGGCATTGCCATGACGAGTTCTGACAGCTGATAGCTTTCGAGGAGACACGATAAGCGAAAGATTGCGAAATTGTCGCGAACAAAAAACAAGGAAAAAAAAACAAGATACGAGTAATATACTGAAATAATAAGAAAGAGAGAGAGAGAGAGAAATAAACGAGAAACGATAGATTGTGGAGAGTTGCACACCACGTATATAATAATACGTTTATTTCACTGCGCGCTCGTGCGAGAGAAAGAGAAATCAGCGTATGACGAAGGTGCGGTGAAGAGGGGCTGGGGAGGGGGAGGAGGACGTAAGATAAAGAAGCGAGAAGGCACGCGGTGATGGCGGCGGTCAGGTGTGAATTCTTAAATGTTCTGATGATAAGAATGAGAAAGAGAGAGAGAGAGGGAGAGAAAGCGGCTAGTTTAAAAAGAAAATCCCTACAAGACTATTTATAGATATTTATTAAAACGATAATATTGTTCGGAAAAAGAGAGGTAGTCTCTCTCTCTCTCTTCCGAGCTAGTATCGTACAGGTCGGCAAGAAGAGGAAGTGAAAAGAGAGAAGGAGAGAAAGAAGTGCGAATTCGTGCGATAGATCGACCGAGAGGAAGAACGGGGAGGGGGAAGGGGAAGGTAGGCGAGAGCGTAGGAAAGAGAAAGAGAGAGAGAGAGAGGGCAAGCGGGAAGGTGCAGCAGTAGTAGTAGTAGGCGGGAGGAGGAGGGGGAGCGAGGGGTCATCGAGAAACATAACCTCTGCACGCACGACGTTCGAGCATTCGTCTAAAAGCGACTTTAGGTGTTACCTTCGCTTTCGGTGGCACGCTTGGTGATTCGCTTACCTCATGGTCCGTTCGACGTAACGGCGCTACGTAGACTCGCGAGGAGATATCTTCGATATCCGAGACGAGGACGAGGACGAGGACGACGACAACAGCGAAAGAAATTGTCCGTTGATGGTCCAACACCGACGACGACGACGACGACGACGACGACGGCGAAATGACGTTGTTAATTCTTCGTGACACACGAACAGTTCCTGTTCCGTAACGAGTTGTGTCTGGAGGATGTTTCTTGCAAAAACTTTCGTATCTTAACGCTGCCACAAGATCTTTCTTTTTCCTTCGACAATTGAACGAGGCAATGTAGTAGTAGTAGTAGTAGTAGTAGCAGTAGTGTAGTAAGTAGTAATAAGTAGTCAAAGTAAGACAGAATATGCGTGCGTGTTTGTGCGTGCGCACCGTGTATATATTTAAAGTATATACGCGCGAGTGAGAGCTTCAAAGAAAAGGACAGACAAGGAACTTGTGCCCCTGTGTGTTGTATGAGCTAGTGAGTGAGTGAGTGAGTGAAAGAGAGAGAAAGAGAAAGAGAGAGAAAGGAAAAAGAAGAAAGGGACATAGAGATAGGGGAAAGAAAGAGTGAAGAAAGAGAGAAAGAGAAAGAAGAAGACGGTGACGGCCGCGTCTGGTACGAGAGCGAGCCGATGTCACATCACACTACCGACACTGGCGCGAGCCGCTTCGACACTTCCGTTTGTCCCTGCTGGGACGCGCGTATCGGCAGTGCTGGTACCGAGGTAACGGGCAACGACGAGAGAGCCAGGCACACCTTCGCGTCGCGTTACAACGAGTTACAAGGAGCCACGAGCGGCCACAAGCACGGGGCTACCTCTGACTCTCCGTCTTCGTCTCCGTCTCCGGCTCCGCTGCTGCCTGCTGGCACCTCCGCGCCACGAGTTTGTACCCTGCTCTTTCTCTCTCTCTCTTTCTCGCTCTCTCGCTCTCTCGCTCTCTCTCGTTTTCCTTTTCTCGAGCGCGCTCTTTCCCCTCCCTCTCCCCCAACACTCCCTTCCTCTTCCCTTTCCCCTCCCACAGTACCTCTCTCTTTCTTCGGCACTCTCTCTCGGTCTCTCGTGCAACCGAACGAGTAACTCTGTCCTACTCTTTCTCGTTACGCGCTGCCTTTGGCGTGCAAGCAAGCGACCGTGTTCTCCTCTCCGTGTGTCCGAGAGGATGTGTGCGTGCGCGCGTGCGACCGCGCGAAGCTAGCGTCTTTAATACAGTGCACCGGCACCAGGTGGCCACTCGAGCGGCCGGCTAACGTTAAAACAACCGCCGCCGTTACCGCAACCACTACCACCACCTCCACTACTCTACTGCCGTCATTGGCCGCCGTCGTCACCGGCCGCCATGACGCCGAGAAATTTGTTCCATGTTTTCTTACGTTTGCGGCGGCGGCGGCCACCACCACCACCAAATCACACCTGCGAACGAAATCAAGCTCCGTATAGAGTCACTATCTTTATTTTCAACATAACTTTTGGTCTTTCGAAAATACCTAATTGTTCTACCTTCTCGTTCGTTTCTCCATGTCCATTTACGTTTTTTTAATCTAAATTTCCCCTAAGAAATAATCGTTCGATTTATTCAAAGTATCAACGAGACAAAATCAATGATCTACGACGACGATCGTCTGTCTTACGTTATTTCGTCTCACGAGATCTCATTGCTCGATGGCAAAATGAGAACTTTATGATCGATCGATCGCGAAATGATGCAGAAAAGGAAGACGAAGGAAAGTTTTTTTCTCTCGATAAAACCCGGCCCCCTCCTCCTCCTTTATTTCCCCCCCCCATCTTCACTCTCTTTTTCTCTTTCTTTCTCCCCTTTGTCGTCTCTCCGAAGCCCCGTGTAGACGGGAAATTTCGCCGGGCACGAAATTTGCCCTACGGTGTACGGAGTCGGCCAATGACTCCGTGCTGCACGACTTCCAAATTTATGATCAACCAGCAGACCCATGGCGAAACTCTCCGCATCCACTTTGCATTTAAATCGTGCATCTGCATGAGTATGGGGTCTATGTACCCTCTACCTCCCTTCTCTCCTATCCCTTCTCAGATGATTTAGGGATTCGCATCGAGAAACTTGGATGGTTCGCGTTTTATTTCTTTTTTTATTCTTTTTTTTTTGTATTTTTTTTTGTATTTTTTTATATATAGATTTCTCGAAAACAAAAAGGAACACACAGGTAACGCTGATTATCTGTGACCTAGATTTCTATGCGAAAAATGATGGAAAAGATTAGGTACTGTTTATTTGTAGTTCGTGTGTCACAACGAGAAGTTTACTACCGATCGTGACAAACTCGTATCGAACAGAAGTCGGGTAAAGGTAAATTATTGCGGTTCAACGATCTAGACTGACCGGGGTCGCCAAAGCTCTTTGCTCTGACTCCGCTTGACAGTAATTGCCATTCATAGGATTTTCTTTAACGTCTTATCGACTTCGGTTTAGCCCATAAATAAACAACTAAATAAGAAAATGAAAGTTCCTCGAGCATAAGTTTTTGGTGCAAACGTTGCAACGATAAGGTACACTTTATTTCATGCTTTCGTATATACACACACGTTATATTCTGCCTGTTGTCCCCTCTCTCGTCGAAGGAAGGAAGGAAGAACGGAAGGAAGGATGGATGGAAGGAAGAGTATGCAGAATTACGTCTTCTGCAGAATTTCACGCATGTAGCGCGTTGTGTGGCTCTACGATCGATGAAATTCGATCGCGAATACGTGTCACAGTTCCTCAGAACATGCTGGTTATAATTGTGAATAATCGATAATTCATCACTGCACGCATCGTATTCGTATCGTTCATCTACGTACTGCAACGATACTTCGCAAACAAAATTTTCATTCGGCTTCGACAACGAAAGAATAAAAGGAGAAAGTTTAAATAAACGAACTTTATAATATAAAGAGATCTTTTTCAATTCTTCCTACGCCACTGTCGCAATCATACTCGGGTGCGTACAGTGTCACCGGTTGGATTTTAAAAATGACCACGAGTATGGAACTACGAATGTTTGCAATTGTTTTCCTAACACGTGGTCATCAGAAAAAGCATGCATTTTGGTAAGAAAATAATGAAGATAAAAATGATTCTTTTTAAACAACATTAGTTTATGCCTATTACTCAAATCAAGATTATGCTTTGGTATTATCTCTCGTCGGGAACTATTAAAAAGATTTTTATTTATTTATTTTTTTTAACGAATTAAGCTATTATGCTCTCGAAGGAGACTGCAAAAATGATTATTTCCTAGTATATTTCGAACCCTTTTTTGGTTCTTGGCGTTTACTCACCCCTAACTTCTACGATGAACCATAATGTTATCGACCTTTTCTCCTGTATGTCTGTCATCCAGTAGATAAGGTATGCATCTATCCATATAGAATACATATCAAGGAGGCAAAAGAAACATCAAATACGTGTCGGATCGATCTTTAATCGGAAATATATTTATATTCCAATTCCAATTCATTTTTGTACGCGGTTGATCAATGTTGTTTTATCGTCAGAGTATTACTCGTTAAGTTAGTACGAACGAATCACCGCTAGATGACACTCGTCGATATTTTAAATTATCGACCGAGCACCGACTTGGTGGACTTTTTGAATGAGCCAAATTTTTTCGAAGATTTTATTTCATAAATTTAGATCTATTGAAAAATAAAAAAAAAAGATAAAACGAATAAAGTAATTGATCGATCGTAACACGTATTAAATATTTCCTATATCGCGAAGCGTAGCAACGACAGGATCGTACGTTTGCTTGTGTGTGTGTTAAATCTTAATCCTGTGGAGGCACGAGCGTCAGGTACCTACTTATCCATTCGCACTATTTAGTACGAATCCAATAAAAAAATGGCAACGCAATTATGAATTAATTTGCGAGAAAGTTAGCGTGTCCTCTGTTAATTCCCATTTTTTTCTCATTCTTTTTCATTATCTTTATCTTTCTATTTTCTACACACAGTAGGAATCAAATCTTCTGGTCCACTAGGTGGCGTCGGGCTGCTGTTGCAAGACCTGCTTAAGATTCTTTGCGATTCCACGGTTAAAAAATTATTTTCTCCGCCTGTCAAAGGGGCGGAAACGATTTCTGGGTCGGTCGGGCTCGGACATCTTCTTTGGCTGCAATTTGATGTTAGATTTCGCGAGAGTGTTTGTAATGGTATTCGATAGATCCTGATCGGCTTCCAATCGCTATGATTGTCTGTAAAAGAAACGCGAGTCAAAATTATACAAAGAACAGAAGAAGTCAAAGTTAAATAACGTTTCTATAAATGAATATAATTTACTTTGTGAATTTGATCGAGAGGAAGAGGAAGACTGCGTTGTCGGTGGTGGACTACTTCCTTGTTCGTCTTTCTCAGGAGGTTTAGAATCCAATCTAATACGTTCGCATTTACTAGATAAAAATTCCGGTGCGGTAGTGGCAAAAAATATGTCCCTTTTAGAAGTTATCAAACAGAGATTCGGCATGGCAATTGTATGTACAAGATTTCCATTTATTATCAAACGAATTTCCATGGTATCAGCAGTGAATGCTATCACGTAAGGAAAAGCACAAGCTGAGGAAAACAACAAAAATATGAGAAACAATGTTATGAATTATTATAATTTTTCTATTATATTTTCTATTATATTTAAAAATGATATAAAAGAGAGAAATAGAATGCTGACCTATCGCTGTTGGTACTGAATTCCATTTAAAATCAAAATCCGTGGGCGCGGTACTCTCTTCCGAACACTTTTGGAAGTGGCACATATCTGCGAATGACGAAATACTAATTGGATTGAATCATTTAATAATTGGACTGTGTCGAAATTAATTAATAATTTGATGAAATCAATTATAACAGAGTGTAAATTACGGAATATTATTATTACATGAGATGGAAAATGATATAAAATAGGAATATATATATGTATTTAATCGAATGAACAACTCACTGTTATAACATAACAATAATTCAGGTTCCTCGTCCTCGCGCAGATCAATTGCTGCTACGATATGCGGTTTGTTCGTTTCAACGTGAACTATACGTGAAGTACCGGACGCCGTGAAAAGTTCGTAATGATGACGTGCACCGCAACACAGCAACCATTCGTTCCCGATCTCTGTACTTTCGATCATCGTAATAAGGGTTGGGCTTTCGCTCGCGGTGAATTCTTTGAGGAGCAAGAAACCTTCGATCGTATCGGTATCCGTCGAAGAACACCAAGTTGTCCAAGCTGCGTTATGTTTCCATTGGAGGACCGTCAAACGTCGTCCAACCGCTGCACACTACGAGCAAACTTCTTATTACCATTAGATTTTAATGAAATTTATATTTCAAACATTTCAATTAACAACAGTGATTACGTAAGAATTTTCTATTAAATTATTCCCAAGTTATATCAATGAAAAAAATAGAAAAATAGTTACTTGTAAATGTCCTATTTAATTCGACCACTTGAAAGTTATTTTTTGGTGACACAGGACTAAGTTACACACAACGTTTGATAAAGTAATACAATGGTATATAAAAATTGTATAATACTAAAATGTATCTATCGTATCTTATACATAAGAATGTGTCAATTGGAATCATATTATATTATATTTATGAATTAGAGTGTTCTTACGTATCCACTTTGTAATGATATTTAAATTGAATATGAAATATATTAAAGAGTACCATTCGCAAGTGCGAACCACCTTGCCTGGTGATACTGTAGAGATGGCAACCACGAGTACGAGTTAATTTTCTATCCTTAATATGTGCACGACTTCTAACCGCGGGTGGTCTCAGTTGTGTCCTTCCTCGCAAACGCAAAGAAGATTTGAATTTGAAATGATCACGATAATTCGCATCGGTATCCTCTTCTTCGATTTCACCGTCCCTGTAATAATCATCCTCGTGTTCTCCGTTTTCTTCGAGTTCTTCCTCGTGTTCGTCAACATCGTCTTCCAAATCGTCGCGATTGTTAAAAAATTCCGGAAATTTGTATGTCCTAGCATTCAACGACGACGAATCGTAATCGAATTCCCGCAAACGAAATACGTAAACGCTTTCTTTCCCTTTATCGATTCCACGAAATAGAAGAATACCGTGTTGTTCGACAACGTCGAGTTGTTTGATCGGAACTGACTCGTCGAAAATCATTCTGTGCGAGAGACCCTCTGGGTAAACACACGAAATACAATTTTTTTATCCTTCATCTCTCTGTTACCGAATTTTTTTTCTTTTCTTTTTTCTTTTTTCTTTTTTGATTGGAGTAATATGAAACAAAGATCTATATAGTTGTAAAATACCTTCGATCAAAAAAGTCCCATTTTCCGATGCAAGTATCATCCTATTTTCGGACCAAACGTCACCGCAAATTACGACGTGTGGGAAATCTGGATAAATACATCTCGGTTCCCAAGGTCTTGGTTTTAATGGACCAACCGTAGCAAGAGAAGTTGGTGCCAGACCGCGAACTATCGCTTCCAATTTAACAGCCTGACCGACACGTACCATTTCAACTGCTCTTGTTTCTTCTCGTCTTCTACCGGGTCCTTCGACAACGTCGGAAAATGCACGACGATTTAACATGCTCTGTTAAACGATCAATATATTATATATTATAACAAACAAAAATCTCTTTGATCAATATAAAAATATTATTTATATAATGTTTAAAATATTATAAACCAAGTATCACACATTTATAATAATTCCCATAAATTTGTTTTTTCTTTTCTTTTTTTGAATTACATTGGAAAATAAACAAGCGTGTGTAGAAAATATTTGTATTTGAAAATGATCGGGATATGTACATTTAATGGAAGATCACGCTGAAGACTCACGTTGCTCTTCCCATCTTGCGCATGTTCCTGATACATGTCGCGCAATAAAGCGTCCAACGTTCTCTCCCTTTTTCTAGAAAATGTTGGCGTGTTAAATGTCGCCTTCTCGCCATTAATCAACTTGACCAGAAGGAATTCTCTCAAGTGATAGGGATCGTCGAAGATCGGTGGACAGGGAAGACTTGGACCGAATAGAGGAACAGTTTCGTCGCAATAAATGGCAACTCGCCAACCTTTAAGAACTCCCAATGCTGATACCACAGCAAACACGTCTAGAATAAGGACAATCCGTATCGAAAATTAGAACAAAAATGATTACCCTTTTTTTATTTTCTTTCTTTTTTAAAATAGACACCCCAAACCAATTGTTGTACAAACTCACGAGTAAATTGGCTCCTTATGCAATTAGGATTGAAATTGTCAACGGCTGCTGGATCATCGATATAAATAATGTTGACAATGTCATTACCGATGTGCCTTTTTCTCTCGAGTTGTTGGGGATTGTCTTTCGAGTAAGGTAGCATTGTGCTGACGTGATACATCACTTCGTGACCGGCATATATCGTGTAAACGCTTTCTCTACCAGTCATGTCACCTTTAACAATTTTTATTTCATTTTCTTTTTTTTTTTTTTTCTTTTCTTTTTGATATATTTATCCTATCGAAATAATAATTATAACACATGTATTTTATTCTAAGTTTCGATATTCGTGATTTAAATAGGAAACGGTTTAACGTGCCTTGAACACGTTACTTTTAATCTTACATATTAATCTTATCGTTCTTGATTAAAGACAGAAATTGTAAAGCGTACCTTTAACATCGAGGCCGCCACGATACTTGTCCCAACCCCTCAGTCGTATCTTCTCACCAAGAATATCGAGGAACTTCTCGAAACCGGGGCTGCCACTTTCTGCGAACAATAAAGACGCGACCCGGGGGTCGATCGTGCCCTCCTTTGATCATCCGATTTCCGTTTCTCTTTTCTATTTTAAACAAAAATATATCTCTTCTCCGCGACGGCACTTGAGAATTTCTTTTTTTCCTTTTTTCTTTTTCTTTTCTTTTTATTATTTTCTTCGTCTTACCGTTCGATAACATCTCATCGTCGGTAGTCTGGCCCTCTTTTGCGTATATAACACCGAACTTGAAATTGACGGATCCCTCTTGTTCCTCCAGCAATAGTAAATCCTAAATAAATCATCATTTTTTTTTTCAAGACTTTTATATTCGTTGAAATTTTTTTAATAAAAACGTTTCGGATAATACTTTGAAATATACGACGTTTCTACTTAATCCTCGTTATTAATTATTTATTGTAAGAACAAAATCATGACAAATGTTATCTAATTTAAGAGAGTTTTGTCTTTTAATATATGAAACCTTCTGTACACCTCGGTAATAATTACGAGTGCCAATTAAGTTACGTGTAACATCTATTGATAAGAAACTTTTAAAAGTCCCCTTTTGGTATGCAACACGACATACGTACATGTATAATTCATTTGTACATATATACTCGAGAGTTTCGTAAGGATCGCGTGTTATAAAATAGAATCGTTAAAGTTGACCTTTGTCTTGTAAGAAGAAAAATGATCTACAGTGAATGCATTAGTGTATATATATATATATATATATATGAATATCGAATATTCTAAAATAAAACACATAATAACTTTAGAAATTAATTCTTTACGTGGGGGACAAAAGATTCCCTTCAAAAATTTTCCCACACACACACAGCGGGTTAAAAAATATTTATTCATTTATTCATTTATTCATAACGCTTTTTTTCAATGTTATAAGAAAAAAGAAAAAGCCGCACGAGAAACTTTTCCAAGATCTTTCTTAAAATCGAAGAAACTTATTCGAGAGTAATAATGGTGTGTACATATAAAAAAAAAAACAACGTTGTTTATGTAAATACCTTTTGTAATTCGGGTGACAAAACTTCGCGGGGTGCTTTATCGAGTTTTTCCAGGCCGAAAAAGTTGCTGGAGAAAAAGAAGGCAATATAACGAGAATGGTCGAGTATGGGGGAGGGGGTGGGGGGTATCACCATATCGAGAAAACGAATAAAAAAAAAAAAAGAAGAAAAAGAAAATATTTACCTCAGGATTTGCCTGATTGTCATGGTCTTGTTAGCCGAAAATGGCAGAGATATCCTTTGTGCACCCTGCGTTTAAACGAATTTTATTTTTTTTTATGTATTATATTTCGAGACTAAAAGAGAACAAAAAGAAAAGAAAAGAAAAGAAAACCGAAGACGAGAAAGAAACTTAAAAAGAGATAATTAAAAATATTTAGCAGGGTGTTAATTACATCTTTATTTGAGTAACCCGATCGAAAAGTTATACTTTATGTTACTCACCGTTCGTCTCCATAAAATAACCCTATAATGGGATACGCATTGATCGCCACCCTCGCTCATAACCACCGAAAGAAATAGTGGATTCCTTTCGTGATCCGAAGTCACGTAATTTTGATGCACTACAACGAGATACAATTCCAAAATATTTTATATGATGCACATTAGGAAATGAAAAGGAAAAAAAAACAGAAATGAAAAGACAGATTAATGTGTGAAATATAATTCGACAATTTTTATACGATGATAACAAAGATCTTAACTAAATTATATTATATATAATTTTAATGAACGAATTGTTAATTATCATGCAATCAAAGGCTGACGAGAGGAGATCAAAAATAATAATTAAAAGAACAAAAAGGTTCAAGGATAAAACACGATTTTGTGTTAGTTTTTTGATACAAATTGTCAATTGTTACTTTTTCGTTGGTTCTATCGTTACTTTGACTTTTATTTTTTCAACTAGTTATATTCTTCTCTCTCTCTTGTCTGTTTTTTCTTTTAAAAATTTTTTATTATTATCAATAAAAAAAAAAAGAAAAAGCAACAACGAGCCAATTAAGTCGACAAATTCAATTGAAAATTTCTACGGTCACTTGCTTTTCTATGATATTTGTTTCCTTTTTATATTTTTTAGATGTTGTTGTTGTTATTCTTCTTATTCTTATTCTTGTCCCCATACCTTTTTTTGTCCTATTTTTACGTTTACGATAGAATAACATCAAGCATTCATCTTAATTATCGATCCGCGGCTCGTAATCGCGGTTCTCCATTAAAACGGGCGTATCTCGTCGTTATTGGCACAAGCTCAGGGGGTTCCGTTTTTATCTTCCTCTTAACCAATATTTATATCCGTTAAGCGTATAAACTTTGGCGTGTACGATAGGAAGAGAGTAACACACACACATATTGGTTTCTGAGCTTTTACCAAGAATTAACACGTGCGCAAAGTTTCCAACTTTATCTGTGTTTGGTGAGATAAAATTGAAAAAAACAAATAGGAAAATAAAAAATGGGACGGGAAAAATATAACGGGTAGATAAAAAGGGAAAGAAATTAAAACGTAACATGCAAAGGGTTACGGGGGAAGGGTGAAGAATAAAAACAAAACAAACAAACAGAGTGAAAAAAAATGGAACGAGATTTATGGTACTCACGTTTGCCCAGAAAGTATTTGAAGTACCATCGCGTTTGATATTCCGGATTTTCCAATATCGGTATATTAGGTGAACCGAACATCTACGCAACAAAGAGAAACGATTATGCGATTATAAATTTAATGGCCACTTTGTATTGTAGATAGGTATTGCTACTTTTTCTTTCTTTTTCTTTTTCTTTTTCTTTTTTTCTCCTTTAAATGAAATCAACGAAGTGAAGAAGAAATTTAGGAAATAAGATGGAAACAACAATAAAAAAAAATATATAAAAATAAAAAAATAATATTCTCTTACTTCTTCTTTCTCGCCTGGAGAATCACCGTTTTCCATTCGAAATCTTCTACCATTGTCTGTACCATCTTGCTCGATTTGTGGTAACTGCAAAAAGAATAATTTAAAAAAAATAAAATAATACGTATAAATATGATAGGAAAAAAAGAACAGTAATATAGAAAATAAATAATAATAAAATCGTGTATGATTTAATCATCTAAATCTTACAATTAATTACAATCAATCAGGATGATTCGTAAAATAAATGATCAAGTTATGATAATAATATGTAATATTATATAAAATGATAATAAAATGATTTATTTAACGTGATCGATTGATCCAATTGATCCCCCAGATCGTAGAATAATAATTATCATCCGATCGACGAATCAAAAAAGAAAAAACGAAAGAGATGAATTTATACGAGGTAGGTTAACGAGATCGTTATACAGGAAATGATGCTTTCACCTGACGATCCTCCTCCTCCACCTTATTGTAGGAAGAGAAAGGGAAAACCGATTGTCACGTAATGAGGACAATGTTTGATAACAATAAACGAAAAAAAGATACATTAAAAAATAAGATATGATCTATGCACGCGTTGTACAATATTACAATTGCGAAAACTGAAAGAAAATTTTGAAATAAAGTAACAGAAGAAAAATAATAAATAATATTATAAATATAAATAATATTATAATTATAAATATTAATAATAAATAATATTAGAGTGAATTAAAAGTATCATGAATTTTGTAAAATTAATATTTCAATTTTATTGAAATCAACCAAAAAATTGCACTATCTGAAACAATGCAATTGCAAATTAAAACAAATTTCGTTAAACGATAGTTGCATTTTTTTTTCTCCTTCCCCACTTCTTTGTCTAGGATAGGAAGGGATGAATTTCCTTTCTTTTTCGGGGAAGGGGGGAGTGATGGGGATTACTTTTCAAAGAAATAAAATATTTCCATTCGATAGGATGAGAGATAATAAAAATTGATGGGAAATTATTGGCATTTCATCTTGGCAGCTAAGAAATAATTCGTAGAAGTTTGAAATGCGCGATTTCTCTCTAGCAGTCAGCAATACCCATACACACAAAAGATTTCTTGTCGACGTTTATCGTCGTGAACAACCACGATTCCGATATTCGAAAGTGCACGTTTCCCACCAAGAAGTGGAACAACACCGACGATTTGACCTATTTGCATTAGAGTAACTTCACCGACGAATGAACGTCTTTCTATAGAAACGTACACAGAAACACACAGACACTAATACGAGAGTTCACTTACCATCTCGACACTTCCATAGCATCGTCTCGATAATACACCTCTCCTCGATATAGCATCCGTTGTGGATCTAAAACACACGAAATTTATTATTATTTATGTTATATTAATTGTAAGTGTCAACCAAAAGGGTTCGTACGTTTTCTTGTTCCTTCAAATTAATATTACGTTAAATAAATTTTACACAAAACAAAAAACAATCCACATTATGCAAGTTTCAAAGCATTCGTTGTGGATCAAAAACACACGAAATTTATTATTAGTTATGTTATATTAATTGTAAGTGTCAACCAAAAGGGTTCGTACGTTTTTATTTCCTTCAAATTAATATTACGTTAAATAAATTTTACAAAAAAAAAACAAAATACAATTCACATTATTCAAGTTTCAAGTACACTAACTTTTGATATATTCTAATATATATATTTATATATATATATCTATGACAAACCTAATAAATTCTAACACGAATATAAGAACAAACGGTATTGGATACTTGGATCGAGAGGGAAGGGGAAGAGGGTTGGTTCTCGAGATTGATTTTAAAGATTCAATGAAGCGTTTAAATGATGATCGATGAAACTACCACTGGGCCAAGAAAAAAAAATAATCGGAATGGTGATACGCGAATCGGTAAGTCTTGAAAAACTATTTTTCATTCTCTTGTTTAACAGGAACAAGAAGCAATCAACATTTACCCCTTAAACCCACCCCGCCCGCGTTTTTTCTTCTACGCGATAAGTTCCAAGATAAAACCACCACCGTTCTTCTCTACTACACTATTCCATATATTTTCTTCGTTTTTCGCGACGTGAATATGTAGGTTAATGAGAAGAAGAAGCAGAAGAAGAAGAAGAAGGCGCGTCGAGGTCGACTTGTTTCAATGCAAAAATCCTACCTACTTAACTATTCGATGTGTATTCTCATAAGTACTTGGATTCAATGTTTTGTTCCCTTTTTTTTTTGAATATCACAATGTATAACAGTTATTATCCTTTAAAAGATTGAAATTCGATTGAATTTTATTGCCCATCGAAATAAATTTCAAATTTCATTACAGATATTTTTCTTTACGTGAATGAGAAATATTGTATATGTATATGTATTGAAAAAGATCATAGCAAACGATACTTCATTTATTTTCTTTCCTATCATCTTTAGATATTGCACACATCCTAAGATATTACCTAATATCTTATTTTCCTTTGATATATGTTACACCGTTGATAGACAACTACGTAAATATGTTTCAACGTATACACAAGATGTATTGTGTGTTGTGTGATATGGATTTAGATTGAAATATATCATATATTTATTATAAATCATATTGATAATAACTTTGCGATTTCGTTGGAAACAAATTTAATGGATATAGAAAAATCCAATAAAATAAGAAAGTATCAGTTGGTGATACAAATGGTTAAGGAGACAAATCTTTAAGGCAAATAATAATCGATAATAATTATTATGTTATGTTATATATTATATAATAATTATTATTATATAATATTTATGGATAAAATTCTAACACGAAGATCTTTAAATTTATGATAGAATTTTTATTTGCATTACGATTAATTAATGATATTATTGTCTGTTCTAATTTTGTTCACCGATAAGATTTTTTTCCAAAGATAATCCAAATCTATAAGCTTAAGATATCTCGAAATAAATGTAATATGAATTTTTCATTCCTCAACGTGTTGAAAATAACAAAAATGTTATTTATATAATCACGAATTAAATATAATATAATTCTGAGTAAAGTGTTTTAATTTCTAATTAATATTACGAATCAAATATTAACGAAGACATCTTGTTAGAGTAGACAAATAAAACAAAATAAAACAAAATAAATAAAACGAAATGAAATAACCAATGGAATAAAAAAAAAATCATGAATTAATAAAACGTACGCATGATGACTGGCCCTTCGATGAAGATGTCTTAGTTGAGATGAAGAAAGCATAGGTACGCAAACCGATCTCGATCTGTTTCTACGTTTCATGGCATCCAATTCGGCTGAAGTTGGTGCCGATTCTTCATCACTTTTGCTATCCATCGTTGAATATAATTTTCCACTTGTAATTATAGTTAATCTCTTTAATTCCTTATATCGGTTGTATCGATATTAACCGATTAACATTAAGTAAGTAAGTTTCAAAAGAAACAAAACAAACAAACAATCCTCTTCTTAATCGTCAATTTCAAAGAAGAATTTGTATAATTTTGATCGGTCACGAGGATAGATTAACTTTGAAAATTGACTTTTCATTTCTATATGTTATTTCTTTTCTTTTTCTTTCTGTTTACTGCACGTATTTCCTTTATGAGATAGAAGTAAACAATCGTGACAACCCTTTTTCCTTTTCTTTCATAAATCCTACGAGATAATAATATTAGATCGTACCATTTAAATATCACATACTTTAATTCTATTCTATTTCGATGAGAGAGAGAGAGAGATATATATAAAACAATAATCCCCAGATATATATAGAGAAAGAAAGAGAGAGAGGGAGAGAATAAATTCAGGATCAACGAACTATCATAACGCGTGTTCGAACTTTCAACCTCTGACCTTCCTTAACACGTTATTTAATTCTCGGAAGTAATATCGTTGACCGATCATCACACGTAGGTAAGTAGGTAGGTAGACAATGTTCATATAAAAAATCATATTTATAGATCAATCATATTTATATCCCACATATAATTATTATCAATAATATACGATATAAAAATGGTCTATATAAAAAACAACAAAATATATATATATATATATATCTATATAATAACTTACCCCCCCTAGGAAGAGTAAAATAAAACAGTAGCAAAATAAAACAACCTTTCTCACGTTCCCTTCATACGTGGACTTTCCAACCACTCTCTCTCTCTCTCTCTCTTTTTTTCAATGTAATCGCGAGTAAGCTTTCACTCGTCTTTGCCACGACTGTCAAGCAACCCCTCTCTCTCTTTCTTTCTTTTCCATGAAGTCTCGTCGAACGACCTTTCCTCTTAACGGGCACGACGACTTTCAACCCCTGGCTGTGCACTAACAACGTCGAGAGTATAAACGCGTTCTATATTATCTTTTATTTCTTATTTTTTTCTTCTTCCCTTTTCGGGGAACACCCACCTCCACCCACCCTCTCCTATTCTCATCCACCTTCTCTCTCTCTCTCTCTCTTTCTCTTTCTTTATATGTTTCTTTTTATATTTATAGATACGATACGTATATAATATGCAAGTATATTAATACATAATATATATATATATATATATATATATATATTTTTTCTTTTTGTTTTGTATTACGTGTATATGAAATTTGTTATATTGTGTCCACGGATATTTATTTATTTTTCTTTGGAAACACGGGGGTGAAAACAAAAAAATGTTATTCGATAAGAATTGAGAGAGAGGACAAAGATTTCGTTCGTTCGCAGTTACACGACGGCGACTCGTCGACTGGCGCCGTATCGTCGAACAACTCCTCTCTCCTTCCTCTCTCTTTCTCTCTCTCTCTCTCTTTTACTCATACTCATACTCTGATATATACACACACACACAGATACACCTTCCCACCCCCCCGAAACGCGAAAAGTCCCGCGTTCGACACTCGTCGTCGTCGTAGTCACTTCGCGTTTTGCCCGACTAACACATTTTTAATCTATCATAGTGTTTTGTTTTTTTTATTTTTTAATCTATGTGTCCACACACACACACACACACACACACTGGAATACAAAAAAATAAATGAATATTATTTTTGTGATTATTATTGTGTTTTGTTGATTGTTTTGTTAAGGTTGAAGATTTAGAAAAGAGGATTCATCCTAACAGGATCACTCCCAAAAAGCATATCGACGCGCCCTCCTCCTCCTCCTCCTCCTCCTCCTCTTCCTCCTCCTTCTCTTCCTCATCCGACACACGACACGCAGGCGTCGGAGGGTTTTGCACACCGGAGGACGGTGACCTGCATTTTCGTTGGCGCCGAGGAGGACCCTCTCTTGCTGCAGAGATCAGAGACCTCTCTCTCTCTCACTCTCTTATTCGATATTTCTTTCTTTTTCTTATTATTATTATTATTATTATTAGATTTTACGAATAAATCGGGGTTTTATTTTTCTATAATTTTGTTCATCCATTTATCATATTATTTTGTTTACTTCTGTCTCATCGATTTGACACTTACATTTTTATTTATTACGATTACATTTACGATTGCACAAGGATGCAATTTGTTTTTGGCCGATTTTTGATACGATCTTCGGGGTTTCTTATCTTTATATGTTATTTTCGATTCTTTATCTTTTAGATTTTGTAGGAAAATACTATGTGGATGATGATAGTTGCATTCTGTTTATTTTCTTTCGTTCTTATCTTTATACTAATACTCGTTTCGTTTCTTTTTATATCTTACGAGAACAATTTGATATTTTTTCAATTAATTGATTTTTAATATACAACCTTCGTCTTTTTGTTCTTTTTATTAACATTTATTCGTATTAATTCGTTATTTTAATTGTAGGAAAAACTCTCAACGAGATACTCGACCTTCTTCGATAGGATTGACACTCGAAAAAAGAATGATCGGTGTGTTGCACTTTTAACGAGTGATTTTTTATTTTTATATATAAATATACGTATAAACTATACAGGGTGTCCCAGATAATTTGTCTTCCCTTTTTTTTTTCTACAATACTATACATTTAATTGATTACTGACTGTTACTTCATGAAAATATGAATTACATGGATTTGCTTTAATAATCAATAACTTTTCGAAATATCGATATTTCAAATGAATATTTTCGAAGTGCCATTTTCTGTTATCAATATTTCTTACTGTCTGTGGTCAGGTCACTAAGGTTTAGGATAACTCATCAAACATAGCTTTTATTTACTATATTCTTTTATTTAGATATAACTTTAGTTACACTAACTCGTAATATCCTTATGTCAAATCTATAACAACTAACATAAATCTTGACGCAATTAATAATATTATATGTTATAACATTTTCAAATATTAAATTATATATTGATTCGTATATTAAAAGATTAATTCATTTTTTTGTCTTATTAATTTTCTTATTTTACCGATAGAAAATTCAATCTAATAGAATCAAATAAATCGTATATAATGTTATCGTATTATAATAAATAAGATTAAAAAAAAAAAATTGATTGGATATAAAAAATAAGCAAGATAAATCGAGAAACTTTCGATACAATAAAATGATCGATCATCAGAATTAATTGCTATTAATTTCCTGCTATTAAATCGATCATATTTATTCAAGTAAATATCGTGTTCGTTAAATCTTTCACGTTATTTTTCAAGGTTCTACCGACATTTCCGTATATTTAATCGATCCCGCCAACGTGACAACGTTTATCGACACTTGATAAACCTCCTCCTCCGACCAAAGTGGAATTCGCTTTAGAAAAAAAAAAAAACATTCATTTAGTTTACTGTTTTAGTAATATTGATCGTAAACATTTAAACATAACAAAGATCAAACGCAATTTTTTCAAATTACTCGAATACGACCATTCGAGTTATCGTTTTTATCGGCAATTTACAGAAAACTATCTTACCGATATTATTCATTTGAAAATGTTCCCACCATTGAATGAGACCCACCGGTGAATTAATTTAATTTAATTAACGTGTTCGATACTATTTCAATTGTTTTATATTATTACTCGACGAGAAATTCAACGATTATGTTTAGTACTTTTAAAAAATTTATGCGTATCCTTCAATAGTCATCGTTTCACGTGACTAAGATGATAAAAGTTGAAGAACTATTAACTATTTGAAAAGTTATTTAAAAATGTACGAGTTTATTTACGAATATACATTCAAATATTACGTATTTAAATATATAAAGAAAAAACGTGGTAATTCTATACACTTGTTAGTTTATAATTTTAATAATTATCGTTATTAGTTGACAACACACATATTTATATATATATTAACAAAATATCTTTTCTATATTTTATGTATAACATATTAAAACCATTTGCAATCTTGTCTGAAAAAAAAATAGAAAAAATAATCTAAACGATAAATGATTGAACAAGTAATACGCGTACAATCGAATGTTCAGATAATTTCATTGTATCTATGGTAAATCCCTCCCTTCTCTTCTTGTCAATTTCGTTCAATTTTTTAAACATAAACCAGATACGAGAAATCATAATCTTCGAATGAAATACAAAGATGCGTATCTCTTTGATATCATTCATTGTTTAATCAGTGAATTAACTTAACGCTTAAACTTCACGTAATCAATTAGATTTCGAATTTAGTATGTGTGTGTGTGTATATATATCCATTGTGTTTCGGCATAATCTAATAAAAGTCACCGTACGAGTTTGACGTCAATGGTTTACCGAAAACCACGACACATACAATAATGAACTTTCTATATCGGTTTTATCACTAGAAACTCAAACTCTTATCTTAGTTATTTCGAACAAGGATAATATAATATTAATGATCTCATTATAAAGCAATCTGATTCGTATAATACGAATATTAATGATAATACTAAATGTTATAAGAAAAATAATCAAAAAATTGACTGATACAGAAAGGATGAAAATAATTATGATCAACAAGGAAAAAATAATATTAGCGAAGAAAAAAAATTCAAACGAACGATTAATAATTGTCATTGCATTGTTATCGAATTTCAAAAATATACTTCTCTAATCTTTTTTAATGAATATTAATTTTGCCAAAAAAGACCACACACACACACACACAAAATCGATATATAAATTAAAGATGATTTTAAAATAAATAATTCAACAAAGTTTTTGGGCAAAAAAAGAAAATTGGAGAAAACGTATGACAATTTTACCTAGAGGAGAAGCTTTGAAATGATATGAAGCTTGATGATGATCACATTGGCGTCAAATCCAACGTTCTGGGATGATAATAAATTTTGGTTGAGTTTTCAGTAAGGGCCCTAAGGCTATATTCGAGCTAATTCTACGGGCTACAGGGTACACCAGGTATCGTTATGCACTACGACAAAATCAATATACCTATATACACACACACATATATATATATATATAAAGAAAATAGGTGTTTTCGAATGCGGGCCATCGCGATGACGCAATTCACGATATACAACTAACTCGCAAGTACACAAAGTCATCGGAAACGCTCGAGTACTTTTCTATTTTTTTACTATTTATCAATTACCATCTGAGACTATTATTCTCTATTTCTCTTTCTATCTCATTCTCATGACCATAATAACAAAATAAAACCCAGTTTCCCAACACCTATCATTCTTTTTCTATTACTCGGTAAATGAACAATACTTGTTCACCCTCTCTCATTCTAATTCCTTCCTTCTTTTCCCATCATCAATATGATATCATACTAAACATACTAACAGAGAATAGTATGTGTGTTATTCGAGCTAGCTTCCACTCGGTCAAGCATGATCGAGATCGATCCAGGGTACACAAAAGACCGTCAACCGAGACTCCCATACCCAATACCGATAGCAAAAAGGTTAATTATAAAGAGAGCGAAGCACTAAAATCCGATATCATGCGCGTTCCACCAGAGGGGGAGGCTCAGGGAGGCTCAAGGGGAGGAGGAGAAAGCAAGAGAAGGCTCACTTGCCATCGTAAACGAAGCTCTTGTCGATTCCTACCTCACCCCCTTATACAATCCTACCATCAACACCATCATCATCCTACCCTTTCTCACCCTCTTCTATATTCCCTAGAATTGCCACCATGGTTGTACGCCTGATAATAATGGGGTTGGTCTCGTGATACTCAACACAACAAACACACATCGTCGTTTTATCTCTTTTTTTTCTTTTTTCTTATTCTTCTTTTAATTCTTTCCTTTCTTTTAAACGTTTTCATTCGATCACACACACACACACATATACTTGTAGAAATGGGTTTATTAGAGAATTCACTGGATTAGTCTGTTGTTTTTTTAACGATGATAACGATACTAAATGTTAGAATATATTTTGAACGAATGATTTTTAGTGATTATTTTTTTAAATAAGAGTAAATTAAAATGATTAGAGATAGAATAGAATGAAAAAGAAAAAAAGGTTTAGGAATATCGTGGCACGTTTTCTATCGTACGTTTAAGTATCATCGTCGAAAATAGAATGATCTATGAATCATCGACGCAACAAGATAAGAACATCGCGAACGTGTGTGGTTTTGTGTAATATATGTAACGATGATAACGAACGTTCTTGAATTTTTACTAGTTGCTAATGAATAGATATAATTTTATAGTTTAACGTTGTTGTTAAAAATGAAAATTGTCATTGGTAATGGTCATTTTGTTTTCTTCTTTTGTGAGTGGAAAAGTATCGAATCGAATACCACGATTTATTTCGATTCATTTACTATAATTTATATATATCATAGTATGCGTTAACAAATTTGCCATGTTCCCTTGATACAAATACATCTCGTCATAATAATAGACCACCTACCCATCCCATGGGATCAAATCCGTTCTATGTGTATTGCTTTATCTCTCGCATAGAGATAGAGAACAATTAAAAAAAGAAAAAAAATTGTGTATAAAATAGTGAAACAGAGTATTTAGTTGGTATTAGAGTTTCGTGCCACGGTATTTCTGATATCTGACACGTGTTTGTTTTGTTTGTCATGTAAACTGTATTAGACAGACCGACACATATTATCTTCGTTGCGTTTCTATTGATAACAAAAAAAAAACAGAAAAATATAAAAAAAACACATAGGGGTTATTTTCCAAATTTTTTCGGGAGCAATAAACTAAAACCAAATGATACGTTTGAAATATAATTTCAAGCAAAATAAACAGATAAAATTATTCTCAAATGTGGTTTACACACGTTTAAATATTTATATATATATATGTAATTTATATTTCCATATATAATACGTGGGTAGATTGAAAAGTGTTTGTACCATAATGCGAGAAATAATTTTTTTCCACTCTCTCTCTCTCTCTCTCTCTTGAAAAAAAAATAAATATAAATAAAATAAAAAATGTTTTGTCGTGAATCCAAAATATTACAAACACCACCCACGTACACGCGTAACAATAAAATGATTGTTTTGCGGTATGGTGAAAAAACAAATAAAAAGAAATTTAAAATATACACATTCTCAATAATGAATTGATACAAATATTTATAAATCATATATATATATATATATATATGTATATATTTTAATTATAAATTTAAAACAATATATATCTTAATGTATTCTCTATTTCTCATTTATTTTTTTTCTTTCTTTCTCTATAAAACCATAAAGCCGTACGTCGCCATCGACTATTCAAGTTCCCGTTTTAATAAAGAGAAGAGAGTCACATCGTTCCCCCTTTTTCATCGACATAGGCAAGGAGCAATAAATAACGTCGGTATAAACAATAAAGCCAATGCCCGTAGGTGGAGTAAAAGGCAGACGAACCTGACACACTAGTTGGCCTGATGACGTTCGTATCTCTGTGTATGTATATGTGTGTGTATATATACATATACTTTACGCAAAAGTATTACACATATACACCAATCACACTCTTCTAACTCACACGCAAATTCACAGAATGACAGAACACATATATAAGTAAAATACATGCACGTACGCACGTACACGTACACGTGCTCGGTTATCCTCGAGTTTATTCTTTCCTTCTTTGTCACTCGTTCGTGAATACAAAAGAAGAACACAACAGATACGATCGAGCAGTTCCTTTTTTAAAAAGAAAAAAAAAAAGAAAGGGTTGTTATTTTCCCTTTGTATTTATCTCTCCTTTCCTTTTCTTTTCTTTTTTATTTTTTATTTTTCTTCTCTCTCTCTCTCTCTCTCTCTCTTTGTTTTTGTGTGTTCTTTATTTTTTTGTTCGTTCCCTCTTCCGATAGGATTGGCACAGGTGTGTATGATACGACTCCGTGTATCTCGTATCCATGCTCGTGTTTTAAATTAATTAACAACACGGTTTGATTCTTCTAACTGGTGTATTATTCGTTAAACCAATTATCAGAGACGCGACTGTTCGACGATTTCTATTGGTCGATCGGTTTACGACTTATGTATTATATTATATATACATGTAAATTAATATATAGTTAAGTATATACACATAGTAAGTTTGTATCTTATAAATTTATCGTTCGTGGATTTAAGATTTGCTTTTTTTTGTTACGCGTGTTAAAATTTATAATATATTTTTTCTTTAGATACGTGTGTGTGTTCAAAATAATTACGATAATTCGATTTGATATTACGAGTGAACATTATTTTTCAAGATAATTATATATAAATGAGTGACTGATAAAAAAAAAAGGAAAAGGTTAAAAAGTTTTAAATATTATTGTTTGTTCGTTTAATTAATAGTTATACGCTTATCTCAAAATTAAACAACATGTTATGTTACTCATCAAATAACCGATATTTTATTCAGTCATTCGAATGTTAAAATAAGGAAAACGAACATTTAACTGTTTCAATGTTAAATTTTCCTTGACAAAAATAGATACAAGATATATTCATTGCTAATACGAGTTTCGTTGAGTGAAATAAATAAATCATAATTGTTTTACTTTCAAATGAACAAAAAGAACTAAACCAGACATTTCGCATTAAAATGATCAAACGGAATGATGATTTAACAAATGAAAGGGGTTGAAAGAATTGAATCAAATGTAGTATACTTATGGGGGTGGGGGGAAAAGAAATAATTTGATTAACCAACCTGGTGGTCCATGGTAAGACTTTGCTACCCTCGAAGCTGATGCTCCTCAATTCGTATTTCGATCTCAAACGAAGAGGTGAACCAGGTGCGGTACCACTGTGAAGAAGATTCCTAACGCTTTTGGTGCTAACACCTGATAATGCGTGTCTTCTCGTAGTAGCCCCCTCTCTGGTTGATTGATTCGTAGTTCTTCTCAAAGAACTCATCTTTTTTTTTTGTTATTTTTCACGACATTATTTCAATAATAACGTAAACGATCAAGTAACAACAACAACAACCCTTGGAGGGTGTGTGTATGTGAAAAAGAAAGATTTTATTTTATATTTTATATTTTAATTCAAATATATTCGTTTTATCATCTCAGGTACGGTCATATTTATTTCCAAAAGAAAAAAAAAAAACAAGATACCAATAAAAAAACATTTTTCTTTTCTCTATGGTGTAACAAATAATTTCATTAATTTCCACAAATTTTTAATTTCCTTCATCTTCATCCTCTTCTTCCTCTTCTTCTTCTTCTTCTTATTTTTCTTCTTCTTATTATTTTAATGGCGAGAAAAGAAAAAGTGTAAAGTCGAAAACACGTAGACAAATATATATATATATATATATATATATATATAAATCTTTCTCTATGGGAGATCACGTTTAAAAATCTAACAGTGTTAATAAACGTCAATAGAATATCGGCGTCCTTTCGTTATTCTTCTTACCGACATCCGATCGCAGGTGTACGAGCTTACACTGTGCGACCATAAATGACTGTGCCACCTTTCGACCCCACCACCACCACCACCACCATTCTCGGCTTCGTTCGCCACCATAACTGGCTCCGAGCATCCTTCCTTCCGATCCCCACTCTTCTTCTCATTTCCCACCACTCTCTTCATCCCTTCTGTACTCTCTCTCTCTTTCTCTCTTTCTCTCAGTTTGTACTTTTTTTATTTTAACTATGATTTTCACGAGTTAGCACGAGTCATCTTTCCTACACCCTCTCCTCCCCCTCCCTTCCCGTCACCCCCAACACGTGTTACTTCTTAGTTCTTCTTATTTTGTACACCTTCGTTGAAAATATTTGTCTCATTTTGATCATCGAATCTTTAAAACAAAAGCAAACCAAAATTTTTCGACAAAATTCTTATAATATGTTTCTATATTTATTTATCGGTCTATCCATCTATTTATCTATTTATCTACCCATCAATCTTTCCTCCCTCTCTTCTCTTCTCTCCTTTCCTCTCTTCTCTTCTCGATTATCGAGCCAAGGAAGCGCACGCACGCTTCACTCGCTTTCAATGCTCGATTAAACAGAAATCTTTTTACGGACAGAAACTCGAACGCGATAGGAATTTTCTCTCTCGGTCCTCCTCCTCCCCCTCCACCCCTCTTCCTTCTCTTCCTTTTCCTCTTCTTCTTCTTCCCTTAAAACCTCCCTTAAAGAGTGATTCGAAATGAGGCCCTAACGTTGCCAAACTGTACCGATTCTATTACTCTTACTCCTATTCCACCCACAACCCACCCCACTGTCCTTGAAATTATTTCCGATTCGTTCTAAATTTATTTCCAACTTGTTTTGGGAACGTTCTAATGTGAAAAAAGGGGAGGAAAAAAAAATGACAAAAGAAATTATTGACAAATTTTATTCGACCTACGTAGATTTTTATGTAACTGTCGCGATTTTTTCATCCCCTAAACCACCCTCCCATCCTGTAACCTTAACCCACTCTTTTCTTTTTTTTTTTCTTCAATATTCGAATGGGTATATAACAATTTAGGGTGTACTCAATTTTTTTTCGCGAAGTCGGATCATTTTTATTTTAATTATTGACAAAATATTGTAATAAAAATCAGAGAGAGAGAGAGAAAAAAAGAGAGAGAGAAGGGTAATCTTTTTCTTTTTTTTTTTTTAATATAAATTATGACGTTTTTAAATAATAATATTACATTTTTTTTTTGGGTGTAATTTCCGACACTTTCGGATTTCGTAATTTTACCGAGAAAAATTTCGCGGTTGTTTCTTCGAAAAAAAAGAAAAAAACTCGGAGGAACACGTGTATCCTTCTCCCTTTAATTTCTTTTTTCAATTCCACGCGTCGATCCTCACTCGTTTAAGGATAAACTTCGGGGGTTGCATTTCCGGCGAAGAATTTTGTTCGACAGATGGATCTAGGATAGGATAGGTTGTCGATTCAATGTTCCTAACGTTGAAGGATAAAAACAGTTAAATTAAAAGAATAAGAAAAACGAATCAATGTTATATAACCGAACGGATAGATGAATCGAAAATAAAAAAAAAACCTTATTATTTTTCATTAGGATATCAAACTATCGCGTGTGAAAGAATTAAAAAATAAAATAAAAAGATAAATGAAATTTAAAAAAAAATAAAAAACAACAGTACACACACATACACGTATACACACAGAGAGAGAGAGAGAGAGAGAGAATAAATCGATTGCATTGATCGTAATAATATAAAAAAAAAACCCTATAGAAAAATTTGAATATTAAACGAATACGTATTAATAAAATATATTTCAAATACACAAACACACACACATAGATAAACAGATAGATAGATAGACCGTATACACACAAATAATTGCGTAATAATTAATATATTACATTCTTTTAAATGTGTAAACTCTAATTTTGGAATTATTTCATTAACAATCTTATATTATATCTTCCCAAAGAAAAAAAAAAAACGCGAATACAATTACATTTCGACGCGATTATGGTTATATTCGTGAAAATCAAATGTTCCGTCAAAAGTGATGGTATTATTATGGGAAAGGGAAGGGATGTAAGACTCGTCCAATCACAAGGATGATCCACTTCGCGAATTAAATTTAATTATTAATATATATATATGTTTTCTGTCCCGATGATTATGTTAATAATAATAATAATAATAATGATGATGATGATGATGGTGTCACGGGGTCTAACTCCAGGATGTTCGTCGAAGACTGGCCGTGAATCGGCCAAGAATAATTTCTATTCTAGGGTAAAACTGTTGTTGGTGAAAAACGCATGCGTCGATCATGCTCTCTCTTCGTACTAACACGAGATGAGAATATTCGAACGAACGAATGAACGAACGAACGAATGAAAGAACGAAACTCTGACATGTTTTTCGAAAAACAAGGACATACATTTCATTCTGCCTTGTCCTATCTCTTTCCTTTGTACTCCATTCTTCTTCTTCTATCTTCAACTTCTCCCCACCAACACCATCACCCCTTCTATCCCACTTTTATCTCTCTCTCTCTCTCTCTCTCTCTCTGTTTCATTCTTTCTGAGTAGGAAGATCGATGTGAAGTCTAAGCGAACCAATTAGAACGAAGGAGTCTCAAGGAACGATGCTAAATTCATTTCTTTTCTTTTCTTTCCCCTTTTAACATTCTTCTCCTTCGGAAAAAGCTTGCTAAACCCCCCCCTCCGCCCCCGCTCCTTTCTTTCTTTCTTTCTTTCTTTCTTCCTCTTCTTTTACCTTTCTTAATTAAATTAAATCTTTACGCGCGGCGCACGCGCGTAAGCAAAACAAACGCGAATTTTTCTCGAAGTTTTTATTATTATTATTATTATCTTTCGTTTGTGGGTTAATTTTTATTTGTATTACTTACTTTTACTTTTGCCCGTGTTTTTCTTTCCTCGCGGGACTCTCGGCATGAAACGTGGAAAAAACACGGTTCTTTCGGTTTCTTATAATTCATGCTAAGAGATCGGGTTGTGAACAACGAGTTTATAATTAAAATAGAATGTGTCGATATGGTACGAGGAATGTTAGTGACTTATGAAATAGTGTGTGTGTAAAGGGTTAAAGTATTTTCTAAATTTAATGGTTTTTTTCATTTTAATATATTTATTATTATGAAATGTGGATATTGTTTATATATGTATTATAGTTATCCAGGTTTTTTGAACGTGGAACAGTGTATTTAAAAATTCAAGATCCGTGTATTATTATTTATACGCGTATACTTGTATTTAAAAGTATACGTATGGGGTGGTCAATGTGTGGTTGTGTAATAAAATAAACAAAAATTTACTGGAGGGATATATGGAAAGATATGAAAGTGTGTTTTTGTTTTCTGACAGCTGTTGGAACCGAAATACGAAATTTCAGGTTTGACTGTTCCAATGGCATATTACACGTAGATTTTGAATATACGCAAACACGTTTAATATAAATCTAGGTGAACACGTGTAATTGAATTATTTACACGGATATTCATGAAAACAAAAATTGTATTCGGATTTTTTGAGCATACGTGTATTCACATAAACGTGATATGCATACATTCTATCATACATTAATATTTCAATACACGTGCAATCGTGAAACAAAAATATTATACGTTTAGCATACAATGATTCTATTTAAAAACAAAAAAAACTACTGATTTATTATTTAATAACATTTTGTCGTGCATTGCACATTTGATTGATTTCTATTGAATCAAAATGAAATATTCTCTTTTTAGGAGACACGTTATATTTTATTTTATTAGTATACCAAAAAAAGAGATTGGAATAATAAATAAAAAAAAGTATATATTTGAAACAATAAAATCAAGTAGTATTGGATACTTTAAAAAATTAATTATACGTCGTTTAAAATATTCCAGTATAATAAACTTGGGAATTGATGAATCTTGCCGAGATAATGAAAGAGTAATAAAGACGTAGGGATAGTAAAAGCATCGTTAAAGTTTATTCGGCAATAAAAATGTCGATACATCGAGCGAGTACTTTTCTTAAAAGGAGATTCCGGGCCGTACGACGACGAACGGAAGAAAACGAAAGTGATCTCGCTTGGTTCTTAATTAATTTAACAAGTAGACACCTATATTGACACCGAAGGTATCATAAAGATTAGTATTTATATCGTTTTATTTTTTATTTTTTTTTAAAGAAAACCTAATCATCTAAATATCGCTGCTTGAACAATAAAACAATGGAAGACATGACGTATGTTTTTATTCTCTCTCTCTCTCTCTTTCTTTTTCTTCTATATATTTTCCTATATTTTCTTTTACGATCGATATTTATGAATTTTTGTTGTTTTGTCTTGTTTCTAACCCACATTTACACCCGCGATAGCACCTGTTTCAACGTCATTAATTTTCGGCAAGAGAGCAGCTTCCTTCATTCCGCCATTTTGTTTTTTTTTTCATATTCTAACCTCAAAAAATCGAATATCGAAAAAACAAAGTATCATTTAATTTAGATTTTCATCGATAATATCTAATCGACGATTACGTCGTATCTCTTCGTATGTTACTACACACACACACACACACACACACACACACTCTCTTTCTCTCTTTAAAGAAGATTTGTTTAGTTTGTTTTTTAAGAAATTATCAAGTATATTATCTGTTGTGAAAAATGGTGGTCAATGTGTTATCGATAATTTATTAATCTCCATTAAAGAGAGGTATTTTATCTTTTATGTGAGTCGAAATAATACAATTTAATAATACGTAAAAACTAAAGATACACATATAGAACACGTATTAACGGGAAATACTTTGAAATTGTCAATGCAGTTTATCTATGCGCAAATATATCGTTGCAATGACAACGATACACCGAATGAGTGGATTAATTTATAGAAAAAGGAAAGGGGTGAACAGGGTAGGACAGGGAAAAAGGGATTTGTTGGAAATTAGAAAAAAAGAAAATAAAAGAAAAGGGAAAAATCTAGCTATCGGTTACGAAGCGTATGACCCAGCACCGTAAGTTTCATTACCTACTTAAGTAGATTATTATCGCAGCCATATCGTCGGTGTCTGACCAATGTGCGTTTACGAATTTACCTACTTTCATTAAATCCTACTTTCTCTTTTTATCTTTCTCTCTATCTCTCTCTATCTCTCTCTCTTTCTCTTTTTATTTTCAAGATTATTCTTACGTCATTGAAATAATCAATCATAGACAATTTTCTATCACGTATTTACAGTTTCCAATAAAGAAACATTAGCTTAATAATTGTTTCTTTTTTGTTTTAATCGCTTTTTTTTTCTTTTTACAACCAAAAGAAAGTCTTCGTCGCAAAGGAACAAAAAAAAATAATAAGAAGAAGAAGATGTTTCGCATTATCCCACCCTTATGCTTCTGACGCATCTCTCGAAAATTTCTCGTGCTTGGTAGAACGCTTAAAAGAATTTTGTGGTAAAAGAAGGAGGAGGAAGAGGTGAAAGAGAAGGAGGGAAGTTTGACAAGCAACGGGATAGTGCAGCCGTGTGTTCCGAAATGTCTGCAAAACTGTCCTGAAGGATTCTATGCCGCGAGGACACACTTATACCAAAATATATATATATAAGTATATAGAGGAAGAGAGTATTTCGATAAGATCCATACGAAACACGTAACGCGATTTACGATTTGAAAAATCATTCCCCGTGTTTCCACAAAGGATGTGTCTATTGTTTTGTGTTAAAAATGAAATAAAGAAAAAAAGAAAATAAGTAATTATAGATTTCCGTAGGATATGACGAAAGTAGAATTTTATATAGTATCGTATATAACACGCACACGCACATATATCTCGCGTGTTCCTATTGATTATTATAATCAAATAATTCAAAGAAGACAAATTGCAATTCTATCGATTAATCGATAAATTAATTTCTTCTCTTACGCGTTAATATTGTTTGTTTCATTAATTTGTCAATGTTTTCAATTTCTATCTCTCTCTCTCTCTAATTCTTCTTTATTTATTATCGTTAAAAATGATTGAACAATCGTAGCTTTGATTTTTCGTTCGTTCGTTCGTTCGTAGAGGAAAATTCAAACGAAACTTTGCCGAATTCTCCAATCCCACTCGTTTGATTACGGTCAACGTGATATACAGTAATAGTTGTTAAAGAGTTGAAACCCTAAACTACCCTATCTTACTTATACACGTAGAGTATTATAACAGACCCTTAGAAGTTTCGAGTGGGGCCAGTGAAGAGAATGGCAATTGTCTTTTGTAACATCGTTTCACGACAGATTTTCACGGTTTCAATCGACGAGAAATGAGATTCTATATCCCGATACAAAGTTTATCTCGCGGTGAATTAGAAATTTCTTAATTGGGATGAGAGATTCCTTCCTTTGGAAGTTAAACGCGAGAAGGCAAAAGGGTTAGATCCTCGAGTGCGAGGCAATGAACGTGAAGGGCAGTGTCAGAGAGAATTCTCGAGTGTCACACCCCTATTTTCTCGCAACACTTGACTAATTCTATCCCCCCTTTCTCTCTCACTCTCTCTTAAACGTTAAATTCATTTCAATTAGTTACGCGTATAATTAATACTTTAGAAAATTATTCCGCGATAAGAGATAAATGAATGAAAGTAAATGAAGTATTTGAAAAGAGAGAAAGAGAACTTGTTATAAAGGAACGGTCAAAGAAAGGACGTGAGTATAGAAAAAGATAAAATGCAAAAAAAGGGTTTATATACTAAATGCAAGGACGGCACAATTGAAAAAACACGGCTGATATCATTCGCGTTGATCGTTGGTCTTCGTAGTCTCGTTTTTAAAGTATCGTTTTCATGTCGAATCGTGAGAGATCAATTAGTCAAAAGAGTTTAGTTTTATATATAATAATAATAATGATAATAGTAATAACGAGACCGACCTAACGAATTATTTCGGTATTTCGATTCTCGAGAAGCACAATTTCCAGCCACCAATTACTAATCCATCAAATTTATATCTGCATCTCGGGTTCCGAATCGTCGTGGAACCAATTAGAAGCTCTCTGACTCTCGGTCATGCGAACGCTGTTGATTTCCCTTTCGACGAATCTACTCGAAGATGTTCTGGCGACAGTGTTAGTACCGTGTTGTATTCCATTACGTCTACGTTCATCGAAAGATGCCAAAACTTCGATTCGGTCGCCTCTTCTAACAACTCTCGGTGTTGTTTCGACCGAACTGGCACCTTCGTCGCCTTCTGTAGCCCAATGTGGAAGATCCAAGATGGCCGAGGGCATGCCCCAATGTTCGGTGAATTCCGAACCGGATCTTGCCAAACTTGGTTGACTCAGAGATCTAACTAAAGAATCAGCGCCCCCTTCGAAGGAGCTCAAACTTGTCAAATCGTCTCTGTCCACTCTAGCGAAATCCCTGACCGTCATTTCGGACATCGACCTCAAATCGGCTTCGCTACCAGCACCCCCCACTCCTCTGTGACTGGTACTACCCAATCGGCGAAGACGTCCTACGTTAGAACCGGCGGCCATTGTTGTAGCCGATTGAGACGTTTGTAAACGATGACTCTGATTGGTCAAACTACGATGGGAACTACCACCGTCGCTCTCGTATTCGTATAAAGTTGGTAAAGATGATCTGCGTGATCTGTTGTCCCATTCGGACGATTTGGACCTTTTGTATCTCTGGCCATGATTTTTGCCGTGCAAACTCGACGACGAGGTAGAACCGGCGTGGGCCAATGGTGGTCCAAGAATACGAATGATCACGTCCCATTTAGCAGGGGGGAATAGATTCGTGTACCTAGCATCCTTTCGTATCAATTCGTAATCTTCTCTAACTACTGCTTCTGTTAAAAGTGTTCTAAGTGTACTCTCGGTCGTGATGATCTCGCGCCATTTAGCTCGTTCATCTTCAGTTAATTCAGACGCGTATCGTGGCTCTAATACTTTAGAAAGTCTTGCGAACCAATCGGTCGGTCCGTCCGGTTCGTTATCGAGCGTACGACGATGAGTCGAATGAGCCGGGGGTCTACATGGTATTTCTGCTCGTGCCGTGTAAGTTGGTTCTATTGTTACATCCGGTTCATCGTCGTTTACTATATCGTTAGGATGTATCGTAGGTTCGTTCGTGATCGTTAAATTCGACGTTGAACTAACGTCGGAGAAGCTTTCCCATTCCGGTGGAGGCGGTGGTAGATCCTCGGTCGGATAATTCCTGATTGTAACATCCCATTTGGGATCAACTTGTTGTTGGGGTCTGGCACGGTACTCGGTTACTTGTCTGCGATGACGTTCCACGTCCTCGATCGTTTTCTTCTCGGTAACGGTACGCAAGTATACATCGTCAACCTCGTGAGTCGTTATTTCTGGACGTCTAGGTGTTACAACTTGAGCTTCGACGAGTGGCTCGGTCATTTCCTCACGAAGAATACGTTGTTGTTCGCGATGTTGAATCGCTGTATGAGTAGTCGTTGTAATTGGCACGATCGGTGGCGGGGGTGGTGGTGTTGGTGCAAGAATACTGGCAACTCTATACTTTGCGTGAGACTGATCCATTACTTCCGTCAGAGAACGTGTCTCGGTTAACTCTGTATTCAGTGAAGTCAAAGATCGCGGACGACGAATTTCGTGATGTAGAATAGGTAACTGTTCGGCAGGTGGTGGAGATGGAATTCTTTCTTGAATCATCGTTGTACTTGAAGTAGTCTCTCTTTCCGCTTGTTTTCTTAGGATTCTCGAGTATACCGGAGGTGTTTGTTGACGGGACACGGTAGACGTTGACGAGGTACCACCAGGTGGAACATGCAATTCCGGTACGTATGAGAAAGTAGTCATTCTTGGTGGTGGACTTTCCAAAGTTCGACTCATAATGGATTCTTCCCTTTCCAAAATAGTCGTAAGATTTCTTTCTAGTGCAATACTGGCCACGTCGGATTCAGATGGCAAGGGACTAGATGGCGGTGGTGGTGCTCTCTTAACTCGCATTTGAACGTCGAATTTCGGCTCGATCGGGACTGCCATTGGGTGACGAGGAACGGCAATTCGCGATGCGTTGGCAGCCATCATCGAGGAAGTTCCTACTTCGGCAGCTACCGTCTCGGAATACAACGAACTTGTCGTACGTACTTCAACTTGACGTTGAGTTTCGTGATGATGTACGAATGCTTTGTTGTCGTAAGAACCAGCCGAGGATACTGGAAGCGAACGTTCCTCGTCCACCTGGTGAGCATAATAAATCTACGTTAAAAATGTCGAACCATCCTGTTCTATTATTTGATGAATTTTGTTAACGATTAATAACATTTATTAATTATTTACCTCGGAATGACTTTCGCTTGGATAATCGCTTGGCAACGTGTCGGAATGGTCGATGACCAAATTTGCTTCGCTGCCAGATGTGGAGGCTGCTGTCGTATGAAGGAGTGCGTGAGCGCGTGGGATTTTAAGGCCTTCGAACATGGTTATGTTGCTTAAAGAGGAACCGGATAATTTGGTTATCTCCGAACCGGTACCACTACCAAACGGATGACGATGAACTACTCGTACGTTTCTACGTTTTAAACACATGTACGAGCACCCAAGGCCGAGGAGCAACAAAGATAGGAACAAAATAGCACAGATGATCAAAAGAATTTGGAATCCTTTCAATGGGGGTTCTTCCACGGCTGCTGGGGCTATTGTACCCATTCTGTTAAGTAATCGTTAGGATTTAATAGATAAACAATGATACGAAATGAAGATTATATAATTGATTGGGTAAATGAAAATCTACTAACATGCTGGCAGGTGGGGCAGGTGTTGACGGTGCGATTGGTGGAGGATATCTACAAATTATCGTAATAACTTCATCCCCATCCATTTCTAATCCAGGATGAAAACGTACGACTATATTGTTGGTGAATACTCGTTGGGGATCCTGTCTGGTACCACATCCTACGAGATAAATATAAAACAAACATATCTTTGATACTTAGAAATAATCTAATACAATCCTAAATCAAATTACCTTTCAATGGTAATTCCAATTTAGCGTTCGCCAAACCACGACCTTTAACCATGCACGCACTGTTCCGATCGAAATCCGCATACGCTACACCGTAAAAAGGTTCATCGAACTTCAACTCGACATCCATGCTACCCTGGGCACAATTCAAATATGCCTTAGTACGATTGAGAAATATTATGGAAGATATGTCGTCAAGTTTGGTAACTTTGCCATTGAGAACAGTGCTCGGTGGTAATCCAGGTTGATATTCGATGCTGTTACCCTGCGATGCATAATTACTCTGTGCTAGGACAATCGATGGCACTGTCAGCCAGAGTAACAGGGTTCTATACCTCGACAGCATCTGCACGAATAATAATAATAATAATAATAATAATAATAATAATTGGGTTACTTTTTCTTTTATCGATCATCATTCCTACTTTTCAATAATGAACGAACGAACAAACGAACTATTCGAAAGCGAAAACGATTAGATCATTCAAGCAACCGCAGAATTATTGCGTTCGTTAGAAATTGTTGGAATGTTTAAGGTAGGATAGTAGAAGTGCAACGCGTAACAACAGCTTCCTGTCTCCCACCACTTATTTCTTCTTCTTCTTTTTTTTTCTTTTTTTTTTATATAATACAGCCACGCGATCCTCGATGGAATAACAGAGTCTCTATCTCTATCTCTCTCTCTCGGTTTCATGCACGGTTCCATGAGCTCGGCAAGTGTGCACCGTTAGATGCCGGTTAATATACTCTTTGTGCAGATTCGAGGAAAACAAAATAATGAAAGAATTCTAAACAGACTTTGTGAAATGGTGATACCAAATTTGACTCGATCAATTTCATTTGATAGTTGAATTGAAACACGGTAATATTATTCTTATTTGATTCGTATGGGGTCCCCATTCTATACCAATAAACTTAATCGTATTATTATTACTTTTGTATGTTTTTGGTGTTTTTCGCAATAAACAAGGGGGTTTAAATGATAAATTATTTACGCGAATTTACATTCATGTTAATATGTAAGAATATTTTTAATCGGATTAATAATAAATTAACGAATAAATATACGTAATGTGATTCTCGATGTCCAATCACAATATAAACAGGATTAGCAATACTTACTTTGACTTTTCGAGCTGTTCTTCCCCCAAGGCAACTAACTCCTACGCCTTTTTCCTCGTCTCACCTCTCGGTATCCTCAGACTGCTATGGCAATCGCATGGCGCACTGACCTGAACAAAAAAGGCAAGAGAAACTGATGGTTAAGAATAGAATGTGTTATTTTATTTTAATAATTATTTTTGTTTAATCGTCGAAAATTATCACGAATAATAAATCGTCATAATAAGAAATATTTTTGTATTTTATATCATTTATTATGAATTATTATCCTTTATCACACGTTATAATATTATAATATCTAGATTAATAATTATTTTAAAGCATCGAATGAAAAAATAAAAGGATTTCTAATAAAGCAAATTTGAAACTAATTAATTAACGTATACGAAGAAAAATTTGTGATAGAAATTATATTAATATTATTGATAGATTGACGTTAACTATGAATTATTATTTTTTACCTTGTTATAATTATAATATCTAGATCAATAATTGTTTTAAAACATCGAATGTAAGAAGACAAGGACATTTTATGAAACAAATTTGAAACAAATTTACTTGACATACGAAGAAAAATCTATTATTCAGAAAAATAATTCAAGAAATTATCGAATAAAAATTTCTATCGAAATAATATTGATATTATTAATCGATCGAGAGTATGTGACATCGACCTTCCTCATTTCCTGCCCCCCTCCCACCTCTTGCAAACGTATACACGCGTGCATACGTAGGTGTGTCAGACATTTACACAAGTAAGAAGAATCTTTTCAAGAAGAGAGACCTCGACCAACTCTACTCAAACACTCGTATATGGTCTCTGAGTCATCTTTTCTTTCTTTCCATCTATTTATCTATCCATCTATCTATCTATTTATCTTTTCTATCTCTTTTCCTCTATTGTACGAGTGTATACCTAAGCGCATCACGATCCCCTATTGCATTCCATAGCTTCTGCATGAAGCATGAATCGTGATTGTCCTACAGATCACGCCTACACGAATATATTGTCAGATATTGTCGCCATTCGAACACGTGTATACTCATCGTAAGTGTCCTATACGTGAGAATACTTCTAGATTTAATGATTTAACTGGCCTTTAAGAATTCTTCTCTCTCTCTTTCTCTTTCTTTTTTTATTTCTTTCTTTCTTCGTATGAGAAAACAGTGTACAATTAGATTCTATCGAGTATATGTAAAGAAACATTATGAACTTTGCAAGCAAAGTTATGTACACGATGCACCCAACAAAATGGTTCCTATTCTTAGAATATTTTTGTTCTCTCTCTTCTTCGTTCGTTACTTTCTTTCTTTCTTTTTTTCTTTCTTTTGAAATAACAACGGCAACGATATGGATGACGAACCACCGTGTCAGGAAACGCCGAGAAATCTTTCCTATGTTTGAGAAAGGAAACAAATACTATACTATACTAGGCGAACGTTTAAATTACGGGAACAAACCTGGAAGACATTTTTTTTCTTATTTTTTTTTCTTATTCGTTAAAGAAAAAAAAATCATCGAACCTATATATATATATATATATATTCTTACCTACGAGGAATTTTAAAGATGAAGAAGAAGAAGGAAATGTAAATGAAAGGTGTCTAAAAGAAAAAATAAAAAAGAAATAAAAAAAAAATGAAGGAACAGAAGGGCGAGTGTCTCTTCTTTCGAATTTCGAGAATTGAAATCGTGTGTTCTAAGCACGACTTCACTTTGCTTCGTACGATGGAATTTCATAGTCTCTCTTCTCTCTCTCTTTCTTTTTCACTCATCGAGCAACGAGAAGAACGTCGTATTTTTCAAACTATTCCCGGATACGACACGTGACGAGGAATGACTTATCGGTTTCTTCTAAACTATTATAAAACATTTTTCTGTCCTTTTCTTTTATATATTTCTTTTATGTTTTTTCTTTTTTTTTAATCTGAAAATTCAGTATCTATGTCTCATCATGAACGCATTTCTATCACGATTGTCAACCAACGACAGATTTATTCATTTTAAAAACAAATTTATTGTATTCCAAATTTATATATATTATCTTATTCAATATATTTTTCATCATTACGACGATACGCGAGAGAATGATTTATTTTATTTCACTGATATATTATTTATTTTATTAGGATTAATGTTAAACAAGTTTAAAAACAAAAAAATAAGAATAATAATATAAATAGAATTGTAAACGTTCAATAATGTATTAGGCAAAATTGCATAAATGTGTTGTGTTTTTGTTATTTTTTTTTTGGTTTATTATTCGATAATAATTAAACTATTACACGTAATTACGAGTTAATTATGGTCTGCATATTCGCGACGTTTAATTATATCCTTTTTAGCATGTTCATAGTACGTGCAACTACCGATCAGTATTTGAACGTACAAGGAACAGCAATCGTGACCTCCTTATGGTCTTTACGCAATATCTACATGTATACACCTATAGATAAGTGACGTATACACACATATATATCTATATATCGATCGAATATAGAAATGACTGGCCGGTTCTTAGTAAAAAAAAAAGAAAAAAAAAAACTACATCGATACATTCATAGATATTTTTATAATCATAAAAATCCATAATGATGCTACCACGATGATCTTATGCTTATATTTATGATACACGTTCATACTTATTTTATTTATTTATTTCTTTCAAAAAAAAAGAAACCAAAATTATATTAAAGTAAATTAATAACTGAATATAAAAATAATCATCGTTTATACGTGGATTTGTGCACACACATACGATACACATTTAAAAAATATATATAATTATATTAGATTATTATTTATATTAGTGTAACACATATATAGTTATGTAAAAATTTGGTAGAAAATAATCATCGTTTATACGTGGATTTGTGCACATACATACGATACACATTTAAAAAATATATATAATTATATTAGATTATTATTTATATTAGTGTAACATATATATAGTTATGTAAAAATTTGGTAGAAAATAATTTACAATAATTATGTAAAGAGAATAATTATTAATAATAAATTAATTAAGGGTGTGTTATATATTTACGATATTTACGTGAACAAAAAGTAACGAAGAGATAAAAGAATGAGAAAGAAAAAATGAATTAAACAATAGAGACAAACAAATAAAATATTAAATAAAAATTAAAGAATATAAGTGATACGAAAACAAAAATATTTTTAATTAATCGATTGACGTTTGTGAACTAAACCAAACGACGAATGGTAGAATGTTAGTCGAGTTTAACCATAGTTCGCGCCTTTAAAGTCGAACCAGTCAGTTATTCGAAGGAGACAACGTTGATCTTATTGCGCAAAACCCCCCTCCTCCTCCTCCTTCACCACCTCCTCCTCTTCTCTCAGCGACTTTCACTGCCCGCATGCACACGCATATACGATGGAATAAAATAAAAAAAAGAAAAAAAAAAAAAAAAAGAAAAGGAAAAATAAAAAGAACGTGCGCAAGTGAGAAGATCGGAATAAATGAGGTGAGTGAGTGAACGAGAGAAAGAAACATAAAATACATTTACAATCAAACATCGGATCTGCTTTTCCAATCCGACATGCGCAAATACACACACACGCATACATACATAAGTATTGCTGCAAATGCGTGTGTTTTGTGCCCTTGCGAATATACTTATACTCTAGGTGTGTCCTACGTAAAAATTTATCTCTGTATCTGTTTTATACATATATATGTGTGTGTGTGTGTGTTGAAAAACGTGGGTGACTATCGACTTTGTCACGACGTCTCGTCTCGCACCACTAAACCGCACGAAAATCAAAAGAGATAAAGAAAGAATGAGATAGACAGAGAAATATATTGAAAGAGAGAGAGAGAGAGAGAGAGAGGGAGTGAAAGATATTGAAATTGTTGATGGGAAAAACGAAAATGTCAGGGTTACGTCGATATTCAAAAATGAAATCATTGAAACTACTTTTACGTTATTTAAAATTATTATGAAAAATGCGTACCGAGTATTTACTTACATTTAAAATACAAAATATATATAATAATGTGTGTTGATTATAAGTTATGAAAGGTGGGGAAGAATGGGTGGAGTAAATGAGAAAGTTTTTCGAAAGGTTTCGAATAATGATGTCTTTCACTTTTCTATATTTGATTTCATTTAAATAAATATNTTTAATTTTCGTCCATTTTTATATTTTTTACACGAAAAAAGAAAGAAAGTATTTTGAGAATATCAGCATTGAATAGAAAGAAAGATAATTTTTTGGGGATTTGAAAACGTAAAGTTTCTCGTTAGTTAATTCATTTCAATCCATATTATACGAACGCGTAATATTATTATATATTAATCATCGTTTGAATATGTAATAGTTTAAAAAAAATAAGAGCAACGAATAGTCAAACTTTCCCTCATTCGTTAAGTTACGATACGAGACTTACATAAAATAATGAAATATCGACTAGAAACGCGTAATTATATTTGTATAATGTTTAAATACGTGTTTTATGTGCATGTATATGTGTACATATATGTATATATATGTATAAATAAGTGTCCTATGCAAATATATCGAGTAACAAGCAAGCAAGAGGATAATAATGAATTACGTAACCGTAGAAATGAGGGCGCTGGGTCGGATTTCGATGGAAAGAAAGAAAAAAAAACAAAAAGGGGAAAAATAATAAAAAAAAAAAGAAAGAATATAAGAAAAATATATTATAACGTCGATAAAAAATATAATCGGTAAACTTTAACGAATGATTTTGTTTGAATGAAATCGAATCGAGATAGTTTCTGCTTTTTTTTGTTTTTTCAACCAAAAATTATTATTATCATTATTGTTATTATTTAAATGACGATTCGAAAGTAAGCCACCAAGTTCGTCGTGTGTTGACTTTCACGAGAAATGGGGGAAAAAAAAAAAAAGAAAAAAAGAATGAGAACAATGTAAAAAGAAGGAAATAAAGATAGAAATATTTGGAATTATTAAAATTTCGAATGATCATTCGGTAAAGGAGTATCTTCGATCGGAAACATAAATGGTAAAAAGAGAAAGATATTTTTTCCCCCCTTCAAATTCTTTATTCTTTTTCTTTTCATGATTGGTTTTGCCATATTTGTCGTTAGTATACCGAAGAACGGTTTTTTATTACTACGAAAATTCTTATAGAATAAACGTAATAATGTTATGAATATAATTTCTTGTTAGAATATATGAATTTGTGAAATCACAGAAGTATTCGTAATTTTATTGTGCGTCAATTTAATATATATTTAATTAATATTATTTAATATATTCGTATATATTGAAAATATTCTATTGCGAGATATAAAAATACATTAAAAAAATTATTTAAATATAATTATAAATTCTTTATTATTTTTCACACTAATTGAATTTCATAATCTGAAGGATTGAATAATTTTCAAATAAATGTCTTCTGACAATTAATATAAAATAAAATGAAATAATTTTACTCATTATACGAGAAAATATATAAATTATTATGAAATTGACACAAGGTGTGTGTGTGTGTGTGTGTGTGTGTGTATGGGAAAAGGTACGAATACTTTTGTGATTTACTGTAAGACGTTTTATTAACGCACTGCTAGATGATAACGTCTTATTAAATATATTTCTTGATTGTACAAGTAGAATTTTACTTCGCAACAACGTCCTCACCGTTTAATGACTGTCTTAGAGCGATAAAAGAAGAAGAAAAAAAAAAGGGAAAGGAAAGAGACACACACATTTATGAGAACAGATCTTTTTTACACACTCGTAAGTTTTCAACTTACTCGAAAAAGGTAGAAAATTTTCTTGTGTATCGTTGAGAAAATTTTTCTTTTTTTTTCTTTCTTTTATCACACACGTCACGAAAGAAAATAGTACGGAGAAAGAAAAAAACAAATTTGTATATATTTGCACATGCATGTATGGAAATGTGTGGGACATATATAAGTGGTAGAGTAGTATATGCAAATATTCACTATGATAATAGTAACGTCGTTACGTTTGTTGATCGTTGCTAGGATAAAAGGTTTGATCAACGTTCGATAGTTTTTTTCTCGATGAAAAGGAGGAACGGTATAGATAAAAAGAAAAAAGAAAAATAGTAGAACAATTTTATGGTAACCGTTTGGGCTAATAGAGAAACAAACGAGATAGGAATAAAACGAACAAAATAAAGTAAAATAAATAAATGAAAGATAGAAGTGAAGAAGAAAAAAAAAAAAGGKGGAAAGGGGGAAAAAATTCTTAAGTAAAACATTGTGTTCGGTGAAACGAAAGAATTACGTTCTCGTTATTTTTCAAGTGAGATCTTTTACGAGACGTCAGCAATGGAAGATTGTCGTGTAACTATAGTAATCGTTGGAAAGAGAAAGAAAGAAAGAGAGAGAGAGAATATATACGAACGAAATAAATAAAGAAAAAGGTCATTTCTATGGACAATTTTTATTTCCAAGATACTTTCTAACGAATAACAATAATAATTATTATTATATATTTTGCAAAGCTTTTGCGTTTCACCTAACCGTAACAAAAAAATCGTTGTATTTCGTTTATCAAAAAATGTACTCACGTTATCCACACTCTTGAAGGTTTTCATTGTTACAAAAAAAACGAAACAAAAATAACAAGAAAAATCCAATAATTAAAGAAAGAAAAATCTCTACAAAAAAAACCTTGACGAACAAAGACAAAAGATATATAATAAATAAATAAAACAAACAAATTACTTTAGAAATAATCGAAAAATTCTTTCCTCGGCTATGAACAAAAATTCTGTACCCTTTTATTTTGAACATATAAGAACAGAAAAAAAATAATATGATCTTTTATTCGCGTTCGCAAAGCATAGAGTCTCACGAGACTTCTTGCGAAGCTGGTTGACCGTGCCCCGTACCAATGACGTCATTCCCGTCGTATCCAAGATGGCGAGCCACGTTCGCCAAGCAAAATCTACGAGCTGGCGGCGGGCGTGAGCTCATGTCGGACCGGTTTTTCGTTTGGTATCGCGAGTAGAGAAAGAGAATGAGATAGAGAATGAGAGAGAATGAACAGAAACAAGAAAAGAAAATGTTGTACTGGTTTACGTTAGCAAACAATTTCGTCGTTCCGAAAAACCACCGCCTCTCCTCTTTCTCCTTCTTCTTCCCCCTCCATCCCCACCACTTCTCTTTTTTTCCCCCTTTTTTTTTTTGGATCCTTCCTCAGCGTGCTCACTTGCCGTAACACGATGTTTCGGCTTCATTCGCGAACTGAACAAAATAATAGGGAAGAGTAAAGAAGATAGAATATCGAAAGGATACCGGAAAACATTGGCGTAGATTAATTTGACTTTTTTTTTTTCGTTTTCTACGATATCTACTTTTTTTTTTCGGGATACTTTTTCCGATTACTTTTATTAGAAGTATACAAATAGATAAGTGTATATTGATTTCAAAAGTTATGTTCAATGGTTTGTTATGTTAATCTGAATTGTTTTGTATCTCGTCGTTAGAAATTCGTTTCCTGAGAAAAAATGATAATCAAAATTTGCCCAACGAGCAATAAATTTCAATGAGTTATTTTTATATTCTCTCATAAAACAACAACAAAAAATAAAAAAAGAAAAGATAAAAGTGTAGTCGAATGATTCTTTTTGTCGACCGAGAACACGGATGATGTAATATATGTTGAAATTATATTTTGAATTTTTTGTTTCTTTTTTAAATACGAAAGGAACAACGATAATAATAATAATAATAATATATCTTTTAGAGATTAATGTAAGAAAATGAGAAACTAGATAAAAGTCGTGTAATAAATCACTCTTGTTCTAGGATAGATCACTTTCCTTCGCGTGACACGAGTTTATATACACCGAGAAGACTTTCTTTCTTTCTTTCTATATTCTACTTCTCGTGAGAAACAAAGTGATCATACAACGAAATAAGATGATTTCGAGTATGGTAAGTTATTACTCGTCAACTTTGTTTCACTTATTAAATATTCCTACTCATATATTTTTCTTTTATTTTAACGATTGATGATGTAAAAACAAATATTACACATAAACGTTTCACATTAATAAAAAAAAAGAAATATATGTTATAATAAAATAAATGAGAAAAATTTTGTTAGGAAGTTACGATAACCAGTAAAATTTGAAAGAGAAATACAGAATATACAGCCCTGACCATGCTCAAGTTTCCTCTTACCAAAGATACTCCGAAACGATAAAACTTCCAAGTTCCAGAGATACCTCGATGAACACAGAGAGAGAAAAATAAAAATAAAAAGGAAGAATGAGAGAGAGAGAGAGAAAGAGAGGGAGAGCAAAGAAGCTTTCGCAAGGCACTCTCGAACGGTACGCGGACACTCTAAGAGAATCTGCGAACGCGAAGGTCAACGAGTTCTCTCTCTCTCTCTCTTTCTCTCTCTTTGCAGCTAGGAAAACGCAGACAGATACGCGTTAAAGCGAGCAAACGAGTACGCACGCGATGATCCTTGTCTCACACACAGAAATATCTATATGTATATATATAAAAATTTACATAGATACATTATACATTCTATAAGGATAACCTTTTGAAATGATTAAATAAATTAATTGGATAAATTCTCTTTAATTGCACGAATGAAATCCTTTCTATTCGAGTTAGTTCAATCAACTATCAATAAACATTTATCTTTCATTTCCCTTTTCCAACCTACGTGAAAAGAAATAGAAAATTAAATTAAAATTTATTGTTTAACGTACCTCTTTTCCATGAATATCTCCTATGCGTGTTCTTCGATTAAAATCAAAATTTCGATAGAAAATAATGTTGAACACAAAATCACATAGGATATATATATATATATATATGTATATGTGTGTATGACGATTGATGCACAATTGTTGAAAGAGATCGGTATAAACGAAAACGTGGTAATATCCTTTTATCGGTGTATGCTATTTTCCTATTGTTATATATTTTTTTTTCTTTTTTTCTTTCTTTTGGATTATTGTTGTGTTGTCGTTTTTTCGATATAGTGGGCGCGCACGCGCGCAGATTAAATTATCGTCGTACGCGATCGCGCGAGCGCGACTGAACGACCGATTCTATTCGAGAGAAGGTTTCACCTGCGGAGTTGCAGGAGCTCCCCCTTCCATTTCGAGTTACCTGCGAGTGGCTGGCGAACCTAGTAGAGAGAGAGAAAGAAAGAGAGAGAGAGAGAGAGTACCTTTACTCTACCTCCCCCCCACCCTTTCTTCTTTTTGTCCCACCTTTCCTTATCCTCTCCCACTTCTCTAACCACGCATCATCTTCTTTTACCTCATCGTACTCTTCATCTTTTCATCTTCAAACTTCATCTTTCATCTTTATTCTTCAACTTTCAACTAACAACTACAATTATATTCTCGTAATTTGTATCTTTTAATCTTCTCATCCATTTAGGATGTAACTTTTATCGATGTACGTTTAACCAAGCACACGAATACGAACGATCTTCAATTGGTATATTTTTCGTTAGAAAAATTGCAACCGAGTGTATGCATTATCCTTGTGTGTGTGTGTGTGTATCTGTAAATGCAACAGGACAAAGATATGAAGGAAAAGATATATATATATATATATATATATATATATATATATATATTTTTTTTTGTTCATAACAGATCTCGCGTGTACAGGACACGAGCCAGAGATCATCGAGTATCGTGGATCACGTTTCATGAACACGCGTCCTATACGAAAAATAAGAAGAAGAAGAAGAAGAAGAAGAAGAGGGAAATAAGAAGATACCTTTGAGGTTTGAGAAGAAGGAAGAACACGAATATGACTCGTCTCTTTCGTCGGCGGCTAACTTAGAGGACTCATGTCCAAACGCATAAGCCGTTTATTGGCCAGAAGAACGAACACGAGAAAGAAAGAAATAAATAAAGAAAGAAAGAAAGAGAAGAAAGATGAGAGTCGTTTCGTTCGGCTTGAGCTCTTTCGAGTGGTCTTTCCAGTTTAAGAAGATGACCAAAAAGGCGATATACATATATCCCCTTCATCCCCCTTCAACCCTTTCTCTTTTACAGTATACATGTCTTATCTTCTCTTACTACTTTTGTCGTATGTCTATCTCTGTCTTTCTTTTACTACTTCGTTTCATATCTGTCTGTATTTCTTTCTTTTACTACTTCACTTCACGTCTGTCTGTCTCCCTTTTCCTACTTCGTTTCATATCTGTCTGTCTTTCTTTTTCTACTTCGTTTCATATCCGTCTGTCTTTCTTCCTCTACTACTTTTGCCATCCGTTCGGTATATATCTCTTGAAGTTTTTCTTCCTCTCTTTTCTCTCTCTTTCTCATCGTTGTTTCTCTCCGTTATTCTCCTCTCTTTTTCTCTCATTCGTCTTTCTTACCTTTTGGTGTCCGGCTTTGACCGGCCGTAAATGGCAAGCAGAAGGCCTTGGGCGCCCACGCCCGTTCCTTCTTCTTCTTCTTCTTCTTCTTCTTCTCTTCCTTTCACTATTATTCTTTCTTTCTCTCTCTCTTTCAAACTTACTACTCTCTTTTAGTCTTCTTTTTGTCTTTCGCAAAATCCTCTTACTACCATCATCTCGACATCGATCGGGAACCAGTTGATCGATCCGAGATCACTTTTATCAGAAGTGGGCATCTCTCGTACTCGCTTCCGAAAGGATCAACGTCTCCGATATTCTTTACGAAAAATCACTCGAATATTTTTGATACCCCTTGTTGTAGTCTTCCTGAGTGATTTTAGTTGAAATCGAATTGGCTTATTTGAAATCTAGAAGAGCCAGTGGAAACAGCCGATTCGAACGATATTCCATATTATTATTTTCAAAATAAAAGATTAATTATGGATTAATTTAATAAAAATTTAACGAAAAGATATATAATGTTGATTTTTGGTAATAATTAAAATAAAATCAATGTGCGTATCGATCAGATTAATATTCTCAAAGAATGTAGAATAATTATTTATCTAAAAAATTGTTTTAAAAAGAAATTCTAAAATTAAAATCTGAATTTAACGACGAAGAACGTTTACAAGTTGACAACTTTCAACCTTTACGTGACCAATGAACGAATGAAATACACGAACGGATAGATGAGAAATATAATAGAAAAAGAAGTTTTCGAATCTTGGTGGGAATCGCGTTCACGCGAAAATTATGTTACTACAGAGAGATAATATATCCGCGTCAACGTGGCTACTATGTGTAAACCTTGTAAAAGGGTAAGTGCAAAAACATGCAAACACGAATGCAACCGGAGAACGCGATAAAAGTACCGCTTCATAGTTGTGCGTGTGCGTATATGCGTGTGTATGTATCTGAACGTCTGATACTTTCTTTCCTTTTACTTCATCTTCTTTTTCTTATTCTTATTCCGTAGGGTGTAGAATGCGTAAGAAGGGAATGCCATGGTTTTATCCAAGATTCATGAACACAACCATGTGAGAAATTACGAAAAGTCTCTAAGAAAATATTAATATAAATTTGTAATAAAAATTTCCTCAACAAATGTATGTTCCAATTAAAAAAGTAATATATCGAGATTTTAATTATTGATTTGACATTAAAAATGCATTATGATTAACATTGCATATATGCAACCGTAACATATGTGATTATTAAAATATTATATTATTTATTTATTATATATTAGCACTCTCGATATTTAAAGAATTAATTCGACCAAAAATTCTATCGAAAAGAACTTCAAGTTGTTTAAAAAAAAAATAAAAAGAAAGTATCTGAGATATAATTATATAAGAAAATTTGTTTGACCTATTAATTAAGAAAAAGATATGTTAAAAAATAGCTATAACCTGTCGACGAACTTTGCTCTTGTATAAGATTAGAAATTATCGATTAGTGTTGGAATGAGACGAGTAGAAATAACTTATAATCTAAAATCGAATTTCATGTAATTCGAGTTGCACACTTAATTTGTTCGAATAGAAGAGAAAGAGATAGAAACAGAAAATCTAATAAAATAATATCGATACATTTCTTTAAGTATCGAAGAAGTTTAGATCGTTTATTTCAACGACAACCAAAAAAAAAAATCCAATAATTTAAACGTTCCCACTTAATCTTTTCGACTACACGTTTCTACGAAATTCTATCTCACTCGATAGTAATTAATCTTCCATAGTCCACGCTCGTTTTTTTATTTTTTATTCCCTTTTACAATCTTGACAAAAATAAAAATACAAAAAATAATATACATATATATTTGAAATAAGATGAGATATACCGGTTAGACACTTGAAAAAACAAAATCGATTGAAAAAATTCCAATAAGCTATTCTCTCTTTCCTTTTTTATCACTATGAGTGGCTTGACTATGACAGAAAATAGCATCAAAGGAATATAATACTTTCGATAGGCTCAAAGTTAATAATGTTCTCTTGAAATAAACCATGCTTTTATAAACTCGTGTGCTAAAAACTGTGGAAAGAATTTATCCGATAATAAATTTTTCATGCATCAACACCTATACCCCAACCCTCCTCCTCCTCCTCCTCCTCCCCCATGGAACCAGTCAATTCGTCTTTAATACTTTTCATTATTTTCTACGAAAATCGTAACAACAATTTCTATTATAACATTATATCACATTGATACAATCCTTTTTCTTTTTTACGAGGAATTAAATTTTGAGGATATAAAACAAGAAAAAAAAACAAATTTTTCATATATACTATATCAATTTTCATGAAAATAAAATATGATACTATAAATTTTAATTGAAATAAATTAAATTTCTCACTTTTTCTATACGAAATTCCAATGAACAAAAAAAAAAGATAAAAATCGATCAACGTAGCTTGATGATTTTTTTTCTTTTTCTCTGAAAAAAAATAATAATAATAATAATAATAAACAACTTTCAATCAATTTAAGATAAAATACCGTAGGAAAAATTTCTCTCGTAAAGGTACGTGTATGTTACATGAATATTCAAAGAAATATACGTTCACTTTCGTCTGGGTTTGCAAGAAAGTATATATTCGCACCTTTCTCTCTCTCTCTCTCTCTCTCTCTCTCTCTCTCTCTCTCTCTCTCTCTCTCTCTTTCTATATTCGAGAAGCAAGTTTCTACCAACCTGATGTACCAAGTTAAGATGACCGAAGGTATCTGAAAAAGAGATAAAGAAATAAAGAAATAAAAAGGGAAGGTATACGAAGAGGTAAGTTCAAGAAGAAAAAGAAGAAGAAGAAGACACCGACGTTTAAAGTTCGTTGGTTGGTTGGTTGGTTGGTTGGTTGGTTTGCTCGTAAAGGTTTCGTCTTCTCTTCGTTTCTCATTTCTCTACAACACATATCTTCTTTTCTCTTTTCTTCATCGTCGGATAAGTTATGGGGGACCGGTCTTCTCTCGGGTCCTATCTTCCACTCAACCTTACTTCCAAATATGGGCAAAGGGGAGAAGAGGAGGTGCATCCATCGGTTGCACTTGGTGCACCAACGAACGACTCTCTCTCTCTCTCTCTCTCTTTTCGAATAACCAAACTCGTTACTTATTCGATATATACTTGCGTATAATACCGCGCATAGTAGTTATCTAACCGTTCCTGTGTTAAATTATCTATGAATTTAAAAACGTGAGAATGGATTATATAGTTTAGTTATAGATTTATAAATGGGACTTTTTTATATAATACTTTTCCCATTTTCCATCATTTCTTTTTCTTTTGTTATATTAGAAATGTGTTAAGGAAATAATTTGTAAGATTACGAAGATGTAATACGCGTTAACGTAAATCTCTGTGTGTAATATTTTACAAGAATTCTAAACGTTAATCTGACGGTATTCGTGTTGAAACTAGAACATTAATTAAAACTTTTGTAAATTTATATTACTATTAAATATTTTCAATTTAATATTTAAATCCCGTAAATATATATATGTTTGAACAATATTTATTACTGGATTTGTATGATACCGTTATTAAAAAAAAAACAAAATCCTCCGTTCATAATTTCTGATCTTTTTCAATGTGTGAACACTTACTTAAATACGGGTTTATAATTCTCTCAGGAAATTATGATAATGATTTGAAAAAAATATTATTTTAAAAACGGATTATATAGGTGCGACTTAAAATTATGATCAAATTCTATGAAACATTATATATATATATGTCGTTGAAATAAAGAAAACGTTCATTTATTTAATGATATTATCTCGCAATATTTGTCGAACAAAATTAAAGACAGGTACAGCGAGATCCACTTTCCCTTCGACATTCGTAACAATCGATGGCAGTGCTTATAATATAATATTTAACGTACCCATCCATTTTATATGGGGTTTTTCGATTATCCATTAATTAATAATCTTTCTCTCATTTTTTTTTTTTTTCTTTTCTTTTCGTTTCTTCCTTTTTTTTTTCTTCGTCTCGTTAAAATTCGCATTAAGAATAATAATATAATAAAACGTAGAACAATTTAAAAAAACAAAAATTACTCGTGAATATGATCACATCGTTGTGATCATATAGTCATCACGACTACTATTATTATTATTATTATCATCATCATCATCATCATTTCTCGGTAGTCGTTGACTCGCATACGATTACGTTTCTTGCGAGAAATTTTCAAGCTGCCAGATCTGAATCTCTAATTCGCGATGTTGTTTGATGGTGGATCGTTGCCAACAAAACACCCTAATATTCTCTTTTCTCATCCTATCTAGATCATTTTGCGTCACCCATTAGAGAGAACACGTACGATAATTACTTTAAAAAAAAAATAGAAAAATAAGAACAAAAATGCATTATCTTTTTACACTCTTTCATTATACAATATATATATATATATATATATATTGTACTTATATGCGAAATTCAAATGAAAATTCAAAGAAAAAAGAAACGAAACGAAACGATTTTTATAAGTAGGCCGTTCATTATTATTATTATTATTATTATTATTATTTCTTTTCTTTTTTTATTTCACGAAGATTATCGAACTCACACATCGATCGTGTGCTTCTTCGTAAAAATTTACATATAACGTGTAGGTGTACGTATATTTGTAATATGTTGAGTGTGTATGTGTGTATGAATGCATGTATATAATAAGTAAGTACGTAAATACGTTAGTCCGTTAACGACCGATATCGTTTCGAACGATAAGGCACGTGTAAAGTGGTGCATTATGCACCGGCAGTCTGTCTTTTTCTCGATTAGCATCCTACGAAAAAAAAAAAAAAGAATAAAGGTTACTTCAAATTTTGCTTATATGTGGTGGATAAGGGGGTGGGCGGAGAGCTGGAAAGGGGAAAATAAGTATGGTTCCTCTATTTTTTTTTTCTTTCCCCCCCCCTCTTTCCCCCATTACCCCTTTTTAAACATAAAAATAAATTGTCAATTGAAATATTTGTTTTACATTTTCGTAGGATGCTATTTCGAATCGAATTGAAATATCGATTGTTGTTATATATATAGTCTTGCGTTAAAAAAGAAGGACCTTCCCCCTCCTCCTCCTCCTCCTCCTCCTCCTTCTTTTCGAGGAACGAACGCGTAAGATGTAATTAATTAATTAATTAATTAATTAATAATATATTCCTTTTTTTGATTGCCCTCTTTTCTTCGGATTTTTCGTTTTATTTTTTTTATTCTCTTTCGGTTTGTTTTTCCTACGTCTCTTCTTTTTCATTCTTTTTTTTTTTTCTTTTTTTTTTTTTCTTTAAACGAACAACCAACGACGACGACGACGAGGAAAAAAACAACGGCACGTCCATTCCAAAGGACAAGAAGATATGCGGGAGGAACCTCGGCATTTTTGGAATCCTCCGATCATCCTCCGAGGCAGCCTGTTAACAAAGATCAAAAAACAAATGGTTGCAATTGTTGTATAAATGCATCATACACATATATATATAATTATCATAATTATATTATTTCAAATGTAATTTGTAATGAGATTTTATTTTTCATATTCTTTCAATAATAATAATAATAATAAATATATATACGATTAATAATTTAAACAAAAAATATCTTTTTGAATAATATATAATATTTATTAATAACAATGATTATTATATAAAATAAAACAATATACGTACAAATAATTAGTCGAAAAAATATATATACATATAAAATAATAGTTGCGAATTTTTATCCTACCATTACCATCTTCGAAATAAAAATAGAAACAGGATAGATAAATAGATTATATAGAGTTATATGAAAATATAATATTTGAAAAATTCTTTATGCATCCTATCTCGTACTCGTAGTTTTTCCACCTCTCTCGAAATAGGACCGAAAACTCGTAAACGTCAAATCCTCGTTGAATCGAAAATTTATGGAAACGGACTTTGATATCGTCGTGATCATGAATACGCATGCATATCGAAAGAGAAATAGAAAGAGACAAAAACAGAGAGAGAGAGAGAAAGAGAGAGAGAGATGGATAGAAATAGAAATTTACATTGCACACACTTAATTCGTAATCTTCGGGATGGTAATACAAAGAGGGGAAGGGAAAAGAGGAGAGTGAAAAGGGGGAAGAGAATCAAGGAGGGTTAAAACCATAACGTTAAAACCTTCTCTATCTATCGTAGAATGAAGATAGAATATTTGAATAGAATGGTAACGCTTTAAATAGGAACCACCAAACACCGATGTGTCGTAATCATCATCACTTTTCTATCTTTCTCCTATATTTCTCTCTCTCTCTCTCTCTCTTTCTCTTTCTCTCTTTTCAATTGGAGAGAATATCGATCGTTGAAATATCGATCAACAAGCTCATGTATCCTATGATTTCTCAAAGGAACATGTTACGAGGAATGATACAACGTACGTGTTGCACCAAATGCAAATAAAATAAACTTTTAACGAGTGTTATACACGTAAAATCTAAAATCAATGTAACTATGTATGTACATAAATACGTATGTATATCATCATCATCATCATCATCATCATCATCATAGTTGTTTAAATCTTCTTAAACATTACTTATAACAAACACACATATATATATATATACATACACTATGTAGAGAAAATGTAACAAATTCACACGAAAAATCATTTTAAGAAAGAAAATTATAAAAAGAAAAAAGGAATAAATTCTTTTTTAATTATTTCCGTTTATTTTGATATTTCTATGAGTGAAAAATTAATAATAATAATCAAGACTCACCTAGATCAGGCTTCTTGTAATTCTCCTTTACCACCTGGCGAACCGTGATGATGCCTAGATGCAAGTCTATTCGCCAATTCGTGCATCACGTCCCTGTATATTACGGTGTCCAAATTTTCCCCCAACATGTATAGGAGAAACCAATCACCGACTTTGCTACGTCGTACTATTGTCTCGACAGCTTCCCTTCTAACCAAACGAAATCTCAACCTTAACAGGTAGACCCTCGTTCGCGGCGAAAATATTATTACGATCTGTGAATATCATAATGATTAATAATATTAATTGATTTGATTTATTTCACACACATTAGAAATATTTTTATTGAATAGTAATGTAGTTGTTGTTGTTATTATTATTAGCTATGGTTAGATTTTTAATGCAACATATTTTTGGTGTGTATTTATTTTTAAATGATTAAAATATATTTCAAAAGGTAGAAATTACAAAAAGATTATCGAAGAATGAATTATTCGTAAATAATGGATCTATCGTTTGGATAAAAAGAAATATTTGTAGAAACTGGAAACTATCTGCACATGCAAAAGACACATATATGTATATATACGTGCAGAAATATCACAGGATATCTGTTTTCCAATGTAAAAGGGTTAATTCGTTTGCGTGCCTTATCGCATGGTCATCTGCATGTTAGAATTTACGAAATTAGCAGATTCCACGGGAAAAGTTTACCGATAACAGCTTATCGGTAATTTTATCGTAAAACTATATAAACGAAGAGTAGAGTATATATATATATATATATATATATAT